>NC_134497.1:21138118-21203617 GCF_040206685.1 Ascaphus truei
TTTGTGCATATACACACTGCGTCCTATCTTCCAGACCCGCACAAGCTGGGACACCCTCTGCTCGGCCTGCATTCCTTTAATGGCTCCCCCTTTCTCTACGATATAGTGCTGGATATCGTTTTTAAGCCATCTCTCCCTATTCTCCTCTATCTCTCTCATTAGAGGTTCTGGGACATACGGATAATCAAGCCCATGTGATTTCCTGTATTTTGCCGCAATAGCCCGTTCAGCTCGGCAAGCCCTGGTTAGCTTACTTTCGCCAGCCGCCCCGGGCAACACCCATGATAGGGGCTCATCGGTCTCTACCGGGTCATCCAACCCTGCGGACCCCTTAGGGATAATAAAGCCTGCCTGGATACAATCCCACCTTACCCTTAGGGCCCTAAGGTATGCCTCATCGTCAAAGTCACCGGCAGCCCACCAGTGATCAACCAACCCCTCCCTCTCTAGGATAAATCGGGTGCGGTCGAACCAGGCCACATACTCCTCGTACAACGGGGCCCACCACCTAGTCTCCTTCCGTTCTTCGAAGCTAGGGTCTATAGACTCCTCTATCGACTCCTCATCAGGCCCACCCGAAGATACCCCGGACGTACCCTCAGATCGCTCGACAACTCCTTTATACTGTGAGGTGTTTCTAACGGTAATGCTTAGCACACTAGGGCAATCACTGGATACCGACACTTGTCGGGACATCCTCCCTCCGACCCATCATCCGAAGTTCCCAAGTCCAGGCTTCCAGTCCGATCCTCGGAAGGACCCCGTGACTCCCCGGACAACCCTAAGCTAGAACTGGACCCGAATGAAATAGTGACGGGGACAGGGGCTTTAGCTAGGGCCTTGGGGCTAACCTTGGGTGTGGACGGGGTTTGGGGACGGGACCGAACCGTAGGTATAGGCAGGGCTACGACCTGCTCCCCAGCAATACCTGCCTTAACGTCGCCACAAAGTCCGTTCTGGTCTCCAGCAGCTGGGCTTCTTGTTCTGCAACTCGAACGCCCGCTCCCCCTGGTAGTAGGAGATCGTCTTCCGCTGCTCGACCGCAGAGGCACCACCATCTCCCATTCGATGCCGCTCTGGTCATCCGGAACCACCTCCGCACACGCACGTGCTGCGACGCCATCTTGGGTTGGATCCCCAATCGGGATCTCTTCCTCCACGAGGACATCCGGCAACGCCCGTCTGCTGCACGATCCAGTCTGGCTCTGGACTCGCTCTTCTTGCTCCTCCACCCCTTGGGTCTGCGACAGGCACGGTGTCATCTTAGTACATCGCAGGGTCGGGGTGGATCGACCTCCGTCCGATCCACTAGTCACCACGGCAGTGGGACTCCGGCGATCGGGTGGTCGCGGTACTGGAGACTCTCGACTCCGTGTCTCCACACCACGGGGAATGGCATCTCTCCATGGCGTACCAATAGTATGACAGTCTCTTCTTATGACTGTCTTACTCGACAGCCTAGCACACTCCTCGTCCGAGGATTCTAACTTGCAATTCGGCCGAGGCATCCCAGTAGGAGACCGGCGATGGGCCCCTCGGTGATCACCTCTCCGATGGCTGGGTTTCTCCGTCGGAAGCACCAGACCTGACTCCGACTCCACGGGACTTGCACTCTTGTTCCATAGTGCTCCCGGCTGCTCCTCTATCGGCATCGGGACATTTCCGGTCACTCCCACAGCTTGCACCGGTACAAACGTGGTCATGGGCCACATGTACTGCAGTCCACAGTGGGGGCATCGGGCCTCGCTGCCCACAGCTCCGCCCGGCAGTCTGCACTGCAGGCAAAGACACGCCACAGTCTCCACACCCTCCACCCGGATTACAAGGAAGCCTCCTGGAGCCGAATAGGGGTGAGTGGAGATCACCGGACTCTGGTCCACTTTATCAGCAGCTTCAGCCATTTTTTCCAGCGGAGGCACTCGTCTCAGAGGTCTATACTGGTCAATGGCTCTTCGCAACTGAAGGGCATGGGCTGATGTAGCAACCCCTCCTCCTACTTTCTCTGTCGACATCCGGTGGAACTGCAAACCACTTCCCCTGGTTGAAACTAGGGGGATGTCTCGTAGACTTGTAGGCTGACCCAGCACAGGTGCGGAGTGAGTCATAGTCCATGAGGGCGCGGCTCCAGCTTTCGCGCCAAACTCCCCGTCGGGGTGGAGTTTTCTCATTGGCGCCAATCCCGGCCAACAATTAGCAAACTGCAAAGTTGCAAGACTTTCTGCAGCATGCCCACGCGGTGTCCCGGGAACGCGGGAACCGCCATCTTGGTAAGTATTGTCCTTTTTCCCATTGAAGGTAGCGTCTGGCTGTTTGTTAATTGGGGTATAACAAAGTCCATTTCGTTCCTCCCATCGGATAACACTGTCATGCTCATTATTCTCAGGGGTATCATCCCGAGAACAAAAACATGATAAACACGGCGCAGCCACGGCTTTCACGCTATTCCACAACAAGCTCACAAAAGTCTCTTCTGTAGCTTGTTCTTCGTCCACGCACAGTTCATATGCGTGTTCTTCCTCTGACCGCAATCCTGGACCTTCTGCTCTATGCAGATCCTCCATTCTTGTGGTTCTCTCTCCCCGCCATCCTGGACCTTCTACTCTGTGCAGATCCTCCATTCTGACGGTTCTCTCTCCCTGCCATCCTGGACCTTCTGCTCTGTGCAGATCCTCCATTCTGACAGGTCTCTCTTGATCGTTGAACACTGAGTTCCTGTACATGGAGCTCCGCTCTGCGGGGCAGCTACCACATCCGTACAATAAACATGCCTTGTGCACCACCTTGTGTACCTACCGTAGATCTGACTCGTGTTTGCACTACCTCAGGCTAGGCTCACTCTTTCTGTGTCTACTGTAACACGTTCCTCCAGTCTGTGCTCCTTGGTAAGTGATCTGGAATGGAGACTAGAGTACTATGGCTCTTCCATGCAGTACTTTGGGCGTCGACCTACTTTTGGCTAGCCTAGTGCGGACCCTTCCAGGATTCCTGCCCTAAGTTACCAGTTTACCCCTTCAGGCGTCCCCCGCTAGCGCTACCTCAAGGCGACTAGAACAGCAATAGCCCCCGGCTCCAGACTCACTAACCCCTTACGGATCCCAAGGTGTCTTTGCGGCATGCAGCTCCAGCATCCCCCTGACTACCCCTGGTTCCGTCCCACGCAGCACAAAGTGGCAGCAGACACTCTCCCTGTTTCCTAGTGTGTGCCTAGCAAAAGCCTGTCCTGTTAACAGGTATCTCAGCAGCGCCTCCAAATGTATCGGCTGGACCCCCCTTGTCTGACCCACCCAATCTCACATTGGCCCGTGTGGTCTAACCGGTCCCCATTACAAGGTCGTGTGTGGTGGTGCACCTGCTAGTAACAGGACTCCTGAGTCTCCCGCTTGGTGTTATAGAGGACATCATCAGGACAGGTAGCTGAGGTAGTGGTTACGAGTCCAACTTACTTCATGTGCAGCGCCTCCACCTCATCAGGATCTATGCTTCCGCAGGGAGATTGTCCTGGTGAGGAACTCCTTCTCGGTGGTGACTGCTACTGCAGAGTAATCTCACACTCACACAATCTCTCCCTAGGCCTGATGCAAAGGGCTGACACACTGGTGCTTACTGAACAAGAAATTAACAGAATACTTTTTAAATCCACTCCAGAGGAAGCATTTGGGCCAGACCGGCCGCAGGACCATCTGCAGGAATTGGAACGCCTTAAAAGGAGAGAGATTGAGCTTTTTGCACACGGCAGCACACTGTCTGAGTATTACAAGCAGAAGCTGATTCCCAGAGGATTTCGGATAAATAACAGGCCAACTATAGGGGCAGAAAACACGGCTTTCTGTGAAAGGTGGTGCCAGGTACTTAATAAGGCCTCATTAGACCTTATCATCTTGGTGATTGAGGAGGTGGGGGAACAACTTAATAACACCAGAAGGGATATACTGAAGGTGGAAATCCTGATTGAGCAGGCGAGTTCCAGTACTGACATTATACAATCTCTGGACACTTTAAAGACCAAATTGGAGAAAATAAAGAGTGACCTGATCCATTTCAAAAAACTGAAATTCAAGAAAGTGGTGCAGGATTATAAGGACGTAAGGGTCTACCCGTGGCTAAAGCAGGATCGCAAGCAACGCAAACCCAGGAAGGGACAGACCCCCCCGACAAACACAGACGCTAACACCAGTGATTCCGAAGCCCACTCCTCCACTGAACGACAGAGGGAAGCACCGCGGACTCCTTTTTTAGGACAGACTGCGGAAAAGGGGGCAAGAAAACCAGACGGGGGAAGAAAAGGAAAAGGAAAATCTCCTTACCTCCGATCACAAACGCGCCAATGAGTATGGATACCCTGGTCATTAATCTTTCACAGCATATACTAAGTGCAGATGAAATGTCTGTACTGGCACGTGGCCCCTCCTATGTACCCACCTTGAACTTTGATGATTTTGGGCTAGAAGTTGACTTATTTAAGTTTGAACGTTTACTTAACCTGAAATCCTTTTTTTCCCACAGGACAACAGAAACGATGCCGCCTACAGAGCCACCAGGGACAGATAATTTGGCACTGCCTATCGAACCGTCAGGGACAGTTAATTCAGCAGATCAGAAAGGTACCAAAGTATGTAAATTAAAATCCACATTCATACCTCCTTTCAAAAACCAATCAGTGAGCACCTATATGCGATTAGTTAAGGCAGACATTGCTAAATATGCTACCAATAGGCATAAAATCACGCACAATATGACATTTAGGGAAAAGAACGCCCTTAAAAAACTGTCCAGTAATAGTGATATTATCATTAAAAGGGCAGATAAAGGTGGCGCCCTTGTCATACAAGACTACATAGCATATAAAACAGAAATTAAAAGACAACTGAGCTCAATTGATTGTTACATCAAATTGGATAGAGATCCCACTCCGACGTATGCAAGGGAGATAAAGGAGATTATCCAGCTTGGCCTTAATAACCGCTGGATATCTGAGACTGAAGCAGAATTTCTTACAATAGAACATCCCAAATGCCCACTGTTTTACACCCTCCCGAAAATACATAAAAATCTCCAATTACCTCCAGGGCGACCAATAATAGCAGCTATACATTCACTTAATCAGCCATTAGCCATATATGTTGACACATTCCTCAACCCCATAGCACAAAAAGCACGGTCATACGTAAAGGATACCTTTGACTTTTTAACCAAACTCAAAGATATTCCACGCAATGGTACTGACCATATAATGGTCAGTATGGACGTTTCCAGCTTGTATACTATTATACCTCATGAGGATGGCTTAAATATTGTAAAAACTGCTTTATCTGCCCATTACCAGGCGACAGTCCCCACTGAATATATTTTGCTCCTATTACACTTCATTCTTCATAAAAACTATTTTAAATTTGAAAAGGAGCATTTTTTGCAAATTAAGGGAACTGCGATGGGCAGCAACATGGCGCCCGCATATGCCAACCTATTTATGGTAGATTTTGAGGAGAAGTACATATATGCATCAATATACTATAAATACATAATTGGGTATTATAGATATATTGACGATCTGTTCTTTGTGTGGACAGGTACTGAGGACCAGTTATTGTCATTTTTTGATTATTTACACAATCTCCCTTCTCCTGTACAGCTTACTAATGTCTGGAGCTCTAAGCAATTATCCTTTCTAGACGTCCTGATTTCCCAAGAAAATGGTGAGTTCCACACAGACCTTTACAGGAAAGATACTGACAGAAATGCCCTGTTACGTGCTGACAGTCACCATCCCCCATCCCTCATCAATGCCCTACCTTTCTCACAAAAAGTGAGGGTTTCTAGGATCACTAGTCGACAGGACAAACTAGCACCGGCCATGGATGACCTTCGTGAAAGGTTCACTAAAAGGGGATATACCCCGGCAGTGCTTGATGCAGCCCTTAACAGAGAGGTGATTCCTAATAGGGCGACTAAGGATGAGAAACGCATTGTATTTTCCACCACATACAATAGGGCCAGTAATTTTGTCAGATTTACTATCCGGAAACATTGGCACCTGCTGCAGAATGATGAGGTGTTAGCAGCTAGTTGTCAGACACCCCCCTTGATCGCTTATAGGAGAGGGAGAAACTTGTCAGACAACTTGATACATGCTGACAACAAGGACCACTACCATACGCCCCACTTCCTAGAAGGCGGTAAACAGGGTAACTTCCGGTGTATGAATTGTTCAGTGTGTAACAGTCTTACTACCGGGGATGTATTTTGTCATCCACATAGTGGTAAAAAAATCACTATTCATAATCGTATTACATGTAGATCTACATTTGTGGTGTATATTATCAGGTGCCCATGTGGTCTTGTCTATGTAGGCAAGACTACACGCATGCTTAAAGTGAGATACATTGAACACAAAAGTGTGATACGTAAGGGTACGGACCCTACTGTACTGGTACAGCACTGTGTTGAACACAGACACAATGTGTCATCCCTCAGAGTGATGGGGATTGAACACATAGCACCAAGACAAGGATACCCTGATAGAGAAACCCTTTTACTGAGGCGTGAGGCTTATTGGATCCACACATTGCAGACAAGTAATGGCAGGGGTCTGAATGAACAACAAAATTTCAAATGCTTTCTCAACAGGAGGTAGCAGAAGGACTCTGTAAGGCTCTGTGCGTCTCGCCGTGGACCCCTGCGACCCATTATGTACATTATGCTCCTCTAAGGATTGCTGTATATGCATTTATCTATATGTATCATGTATCCTTTCAGGTTCTAATTCTATATGTAATGCTGCTAGCATAAATACAGCCTCCACCATTTTTTATACACTGCATTAGATGACACTGTGGTTATACTATTAGTTTGTACACTTTATTTGATTATTTTATTTAATAAAACTGTAGTCACATTACACTTGATTGTTTATGTAAGGGCTCTCACCCCAGCACGATCATTCAGTCCTCCTTGGGCATCAGGCTGTCTTTTTTTCACTCCAGGGCAGGTCTGATGCCTGAGGCCCGCCCCCCCCTCCTCCCCCGTGAGGGCGTGATGACGTCACCAGGGGAGCCTCTGCTGCCAGTGAGGGGGCGGCTCCCTGAGTTTCCAGCTTCCTGCAGGACAGCCATCTTAGCCTGTTACAGGCATTGGGGAGGCTGTCTCCTCCTCCCCTGGTGGTGCATAACGTCATCGCGCTGCGTCGCGCTGGCGCCCTGACGTCACGATGGGGGGCGTTGACATCCAGGAGCAAGGCAGCAGTGATCGTGGGGGGGTGAGTACCCATTTGTGTATATATTGTGGTATGTTTAACATGTTCTGTAGCCCTCTCCTTGATAAAGGCAATCTATTTGCCGAAACGTTGGACCTTTGGTGGCACAATAAACTGCACCTTTAGAAAGACCGTGTGCCTGCTTCCTTTCCTTTGCTTAAGTACCTCTGGGATGTCTGGACCTCCCTGGATACAGTGCACCGGCAGATAAGTACCCCCCTCCAGCACCTACCAGCGGTGTGCATGTGCTTCTACATATGACTGTTAACAGGTATCTCAGCAGCGCCTCCAAATGTATCGGCTGGACCCCCCTTGTCTGACCCACCCAATCTCACATTGGCCCGTGTGGTCTAACCGGTCCCCATTACAAGGTCGTGTGTGGTGGTGCACCTGCTAGTAACAGGACTCCTGAGTCTCCCGCTTGGTGTTATAGAGGACATCATCAGGACAGGTAGCTGAGGTAGTGGTTACGAGTCCAACTTACTTCATGTGCAGCGCCTCCACCTCATCAGGATCTATGCTTCCGCAGGGAGATTGTCCTGGTGAGGAACTCCTTCTCGGTGGTGACTGCTACTGCAGAGTAATCTCACACTCACACAGCGGTAATATCTTTGAACACGACATCTTTATTGTAGCTTGGGATGTAGCAGACTGCCCCATGCAGCTGCCGGCTCTAGCCGCACATCTCTCCGTGCTGTCCCTTTGCCAGGTACGCCCTCCCGTATTGAAGTGGGATTCCCTCTCTCCTAGGGAGATCACCACTGTGCCAGGTCCCTGGACACAGTGTGGCTTAGACAGACTCGATTGGTCACTCTGCTACCGCTAGTTACTGCACTAGGGTCACAAAAGTATTCCTCCAATCCCTTATGCCGTAGCATACATTTTACCAGCTGCTTCTCTGCCAACCTTGCAACAACACTAACTGACAGTGTTGTGCCCTTTATACTTCAGGGGGCAGGCGCATCTCTGATGTCACTATCCAGGGACTCAGAGCATACAGCCACTCCCTTCCTTACACAGGGCACCACACCAGGGTGTGAGGGAAAACCTCCATAACTACTGCTGGCAGGCCTGTACTTACCAGGACTTACTGCCAACAGGGAAGATGTATGCAGTCATTATTATGCATGGCTACACTAGAAAACACGAGCGTTCAATGCGTATGCTAGGTTTCCACGAATAAATAGCAAAGCATATGTTTTTGCCCACTGTTAATGGTTACTAAGATACGTGAGACGCCACCCGACACCACTGTTGCTCAGTGCTGATGTCGTATTTGATTAGCTAGTGTCTACAGCTGTTTAATATCATGGTTTAGCCTATCAGGGATCTGTTTGTTGATGGGTGGTGGGTTTGTCAGGTATCATTATGTACAGAGCACTCCCTTGAGAAAGGTCCTGTACCAAGGACCGAAACGTTGGGTTTATGTGCCAGTTTTCCTACTGAATACACGCTTTTTTTGTACCTCCTGAGTGTGCTGTCTCCTTCTTGCCTTGTGATCTTGGGATCCTGGATTTACTCGGTAAGGAACCTATCTATACATTACCTATATGGGACAAGCACCTATTTCCAGTTTATGTGTGTGCCATCTGCCTATTTCTATGTCATTACCTTATGAGATGTGCACCCGATTCAATTACCCTGGTGGTTCCTGCTTTGTTTAGGAAACCTCCTCTGTCTTTGATATTATTCAGATTTGTTTAATCTATATTCATTACATAGTGATTTTTTACAAAGATGGAAGACTTTACGGACATGTCTGGGAGTTTATTATCTATCTCAGAGAGTGTTAGCTATAGTGAGGCAGAGATTGCAAAAATAAGGTTTACTGATACCTTTGAGGAGGCATTAGGGTGTGACAAGGCACCAGATGTCTATAATGAGCTCATCAAATTGAAAAAGAGGGATGTTGACTACTATTTACATGGGGTCACTCTGTCGCACTACCATAGAGAAAAATTGATTCCAAGGGGATTTCGCATTAAGAACCAACCCACAATAGGTCGCACTGACCCTGAATTTTGCAAAAAATGGGTGGGAATTCTCAATAAATGTTCATTCGACCTCATGATTCTAGTTATTCAACAATCTAGCAAGGAAATGGCACGTTTAAAGAACGAAATAGCAATTATTACAGACCAACATGCGGATACATTAGCTTCCGATACATCTACTGATTGGACCACTAAGATACAAACAACACTTGACTCCTATCGTGATACCCTCACCGCATATAAACGTGAAAAACTCAAGCAGGTGAAAAGTGACTATCAGGATAAACGTGTCTATACTGTAGGTGGCTCCTTGGGCTTAGTGAACCCGGGATTGGCCGTGGTGGCTATAAGAGAAGCTACTCACGTTCTAAAAAATTTCTCAAAAACCACACACAGGTTATATCACCAGTGATACAGATGCCTCTGATACACCTGAGAACGCATCACGGGGTCCTTTTTTAGGAGACAGCACTGGAATGGTGCTCAGACCACCGATACCGGACTCAGACGTGGGAGAAAGATCAGGCGAGGGGGCAGGAAGCAGAAGATATCTGGAACGGGACTCAAAGCGGGGGAGAGGACGCACAAGGAGGAGGTAGTTTTTAATCTTTACTCCCATCAACTCACTTCAGCTGAGCTCAGTGTCCTCCAGAAAGGCCTCTCATATGTGCCGACCAATTGCCAAAATCCATTCAATTGGGAGATTGACTTATTTAAATTGGATCGACAACTACGCCTTAAAGACTTCTTTTCCAGGACTGAGACAGCACACTCCAACATCCCTCCATCCAACACGGCTATACATAAATTCAAGAACAAGAGTACTTTTGACCCAGTAGTCACTAATCACAGCATAACGACCTTTATGGGACTACTAGGTAGTGATACTAGACATCATGTTAAGAACCACAAGAGGAGTTTCTCCAATCTGTCTGTTGAGGAAAAACAAGCCATCAAAACACTCCAGGCCAATGACGATATCATAATAAAACCTGCTGACAAAGGTGGGGGCATTGTGATTTTGAATTACATTGACTATAGGACTGAGATCATGAGACAACTTGGGGACCCTTATTACTATAAAAAACTTAATGGTGACCCTACAATGATCTATAAGCGTGAAATTGACTCCATCATTCAATTGGGAGTTAGCAACTCATGGATTTCTGAAGAAATCGGATCCTTCCTAACACAGTGTCATCCAGTGATACCAGTCATTTATGTACTCCCAAAAGTACACAAATCTAGCCAGAAGCCACCTGGTAGACCCACCATAGCAGCGATGGGATCCCTGTGTCAACCCTTATCCCAGTATGTTGATTACCTATTACAACCGTTGGTGGTCAATATGAGATCGTACATTAAGGACACCACAGACTTTATTAACCAACTGGGTAAGATCACATTTGACACGTCTGATATGTTGCTGGTGACACTGGACGTCACCAGCCTCTACACGAACATCCCACACGTGGAAGGATTGGATGCCATTCGGGAGCAATATTCCCTAATCACTGACCATGATGGTCCCCCCACAGAATATATCTTGCAGCTAGTTGATATCATTCTCCATAAAAACTTCTTTCGCTTTGATCGTGATTTCTATCTACAGCTCACTGGGACGGCGATGGGATCAAACATGACACCTTCGTATGCAAACCTGTTCATGAACAGCTATGAACAAGTACACATTCTAGGTGATGCCCCCCTTTCAACATACATTAATCACTATGTACGCTATATCGACGATATCTTCCTCATTTGGGGTGGCTCAGAGGGGGAGCTTTCGCAATTTGTTGCATATTTGAATCTGATTCCATCCACGATACGTTTCACTGTCACTAAAAGTATGGACAGTATCACTTTCCTGGACACGATGATTTACAAAAAGGATGGTAAATTGGAGACTGCGATCTTCCAAAAACCCACTGACAAGAACTCTTTACTATATGCCACCAGCCACCACCCTGAGCCACTTAACGTGGCCTCCCTTATTCACAAATGCTGAGGGTCAAGCGTATCACCAGTGATCCGTCACTTGTTGAGGCCTCACTTCTTAAAATGGCCCAAAGATTCATGGATCGGGGCTATCCGAGGATTGAGATTAATGCGGCCTTAAAAAGAGTTCAGGCCGTCAAGAGGGAATCTCTCCTCATACCTCATACAGCCATCAATGAAGATCAATGCATCAACATTAGCAGTACCTATTCAACAGCCTCTAACTACATTAAGCGAAGCATTCGCAAGAATTGGCATATCTTAAGCAATGATAATCAAATTGGCCAATTGTGCAAAGCACCGCCACGTATGTGCTACCGTCGAGGCAGAAATCTTCGAGACGCATTGGTGCAGGCTGACCCATCGAGCAAATATACACCGACCCTAACATGGCTTAGGAGGAAACCTGGCACCTACAAATGCCATGGCTGCATCAATTGCAGCTTCATGCAGACTGGTAAATCTTTCTCTCATCCACACAATGGGTATCCTATTCCCATCAGATCTTACATTAACTGTGAGACACGGTTTGTAGTTTATTTCATCAGATGTCCCTGTGGACTCTATTATATAGGGAAAACAAGCCGGATGTTTAAGGAAAAGATGGCCGTTCATAGGTCCACCATTAGAAAAGCTTTGTTGGATACTGACAACGGGGATGACCTACAACATCTACCAGTGGCCAGACACTTCAGGCAACACAAACATAGTTTACCCACACTGAAGTGTATGCCTATCCTACAAGCCAACACATCCTCACGTGGGGGGGATAGGAATAAGTTGCTGCTTCAACTGGAGGTCAAAATGATCTATGAGTTAAGAACAATGTCACCACACGGTCTCAATGAAGATTTTCGCCTAGGATGTTTTATTTAACATGCCAAAAAACAAAGTTGACATTTGGGACTCTTTTTGCACATTGTCTTTATTTTTGTATGCAATTTTTTGCTTTTTGGTTTTTCTTTTAATTTGCTATTTTTGCATTTGTGCTTTGCATAATCTTTGTATTTTTTTTGCTTTTTTGCATGATTTGCATTTTTTTGCACATTTGTGGTTCTTCCATTAGCTCTTTGTTGGTTGTGTCTGTATTTTATTTTTATTTTGTTGTTTATTCTCCTTTCTATTGCCTAATCTCTTTTTTGCCCACTGTACTTAACAGTGATGTTATATCGGTATGCCTCTGCTTTCATTTTGGGTCCAGTCTTCTGTCTATCTGCCCTATTTTTATGTGTTCACTCCTCATGTGTCTTGGGACTCCAAGGAACACTTTCCTTCCCGTCCCTTATTTTTTGTCTTTCACCTTATTATTTTTCCCTATTTTACTATAGCTATCTGATGTTATGACACTTGTTCAATAATTATGCTAGTCACACATGCACTATCACGCTTGCTTTATTTATATTGTGATTGCAGCTGCTGTGTGTGTCTTCGTGACATTTTGGGTAATTATCTATTTATTTTCAACAAGTTATGTTACGTGATGCTCTTCCTATGTGTTAGGTTGCCTATCCGAGTCAGCTCAGTGTGCACATTTCTTTGTTGTTACGCATGCTGAAAAACGCCATTGTTGCTTTGCAGTGGTGGTTACCTGGTTACGTTAGACGCTATTTGACACTGTGTTTCCCTGTGCTGACGCCGGTATTTAATTGATAGTCACTACAGTCGCTATTTTCATTATGTAATACCATGGTATGCTCCGTACATATGTTTTGCTATTTATTCGTGGAAACCTAGCATACGCATTGAACGCTCGTGTTTTCTAGCAATTACCTTTATATATTTATTATTTGTAGTTGTGACGTATGTTGCGCATGTGCGCCATTGTTAATGGTTACTAAGATACGTGAGACGCCACCCGACACCACTGTTGCTCAGTGCTGATGTCGTATTTGATTAGCTAGTGTCTACAGCTGTTTAACATCATGGTTTAGCCTATCAGGGATTTGTTTGTTGATGGGTGGTGGGTATATATGTTTGTCAGGTATCATTATGTACAGAGCACTCCCTTGAGAAAGGTCCTGTACCAAGGACCGAAACGTCGGGTTTATGTGCCAGTTTTTCTACTGAATACACGCTTTTTTTGTACCTCCTGAGTGTGCTGTCTCCTTCTTGCCTTGTGATCTTGGGATCCTGGATTTACTCGGTAAGGAACCTATCTATACATTACCTGTATGGGACAATCACCTATTTATATATATATATATATAATTTATATATATATATTTATATATATATATATAGACACACAACAGATTGCCTTCCCAGCAGGGAAAGCAAAGAAACAGCCCTCAGTAGTATGTAGCAAAAAGATTGTACTCAAACAACATGACAGCACATGTGTAAACCAATGTTTCGGTCCACTAAGGACCTTCTTCAGGGAAGTGCCCTTCCTTCTTCAGGGAAGGCAATCTGTTGCATATACTTATCTTATGGAACATGCACCTAATGATTTGACTCTTTTGCTTGGAGTGCCAGCTGTGCTCTATCTATCTATCTATCTATCTATCTATCTATCTATCTATCTATCTATCTATCTATATATATATCGCTGTATGCTGGGCGATAATGGGGAAAGACAGGGTTGCAGACCTGTCTAAGACATGCAAATGAACATACAGTAATATTTACAGTTGCTTTATGCTTTACTGTGGAGGGTTTTTGTCACTTTTGGACAGAGAAAAGAAAGAAGTAAAGGGATTTTGAAAAATTATGCACAAACATACCAACACTACAGAAAAAGAATTTACATAAGAATGAGTTACGTGCATTAAAAGAAGTTAGTCAACAAAGTGATATAATCATTAGACAAGCGGATAAAGGAGGAGGAATTGTATTGCAGAATAGGGAAGATTATGTGGCGGAGGCCTATCGCCTTCTAGATAATGATGCATTCTACATCGTTTTGGATCAGGATCCAATACTAGACTACCAAAAACAGTGCAAAATATTACTATTGGAGGCACAATCCCTGAGCATAATTAATGAGATGGAATTCGATTTCTTGTTCAAACGACATCCTAGAACACCGGTATTTTACCATTTACCCAAAATTCATAAGGATCTAATAACACCACCTGGCAGACCGATTGTGTCGGGGTGGAGTCGATGACGTCCAGCGTGTCACAGTATGTAGACTATTATCTACAGCCAATTGTGGCAAAACAAAGATCATATATTAGGGACACGTTGCACGTCATTGACTCCATCTCTGAAATTCCATGGAAGTCCACATACATCTGGGCCACATGCGATGTGGCCTCTTTATATACGTGCATAGATCACGAAAAAGGAATACAATCGGTCAAACATTTTTTTGCAGATGGAGACAAAACTAGACATCATTCAAAGAGATTTTATTACAAAAGCTATACGGTTTATTTTGGAGCACAATTATTTTTTATTTGAGGATAATTATTATTTACAGGTCTGTGGCACGGCCATGGGAACCAGGTTTGCCCCCAGCTATGCGAACCTATACATGGGGCTGTGGGAGAGCACCCGTGTGTGGGGGAATGCTAGGCTGGGGGCTGGACTGGTGTTCTATGGCCGCTACATAGACGATCTTCTGTTCATCTGGGATGGAGAGGAACAAGAATTAATAGATATTTTTCAGACATTTAACATTAACAATATGGGATTAAAATTTACATTTGAAACCAATAAACACACAATCAATTTTCTTGATTTAGTTTTGAGTGCCAATTTGGATAATAAGATCATAACTGAAACTTTTAAAAAAAAAGTAGCCACCAATAGTTACCTACACAATACGAGCAATCATTATAAGAGCTGGTTGGAGAATATCCCCAGGGGCCAGCTTCTCAGAATCAGGAGAAATTGTTCCCTTGACTCTGATTATATGGCCCAGGGGGCCAGTCTCGTTGATAAATTTGTGACTAAAGGGTATAATAGGAACACTGTGACAGATACTTTTAGGCAAATAGGGCTACTTGACAGGAAAGAACTTTTGGAGAAATCAAAATTGAAAATTAAAAATAAAAATAGTAAATATATTGATACAACAACTAATAATTATAAATCTCCGTGTTTTATCATACAATATAATTATGCTCACTCTAAGATTAAGTCCATTTTGAATTCTCATTGGAATATCTTGTTAAACGATCCCATTATTGGTAATAGATTACCTTCCAGGACGCCAGTCGTGTTTCAAAAAGCTAGAAATATTAAATCCTATTTGGCACCCAGTAGACTAAAGGCCGCTGATCAAAAATTGATTAAAAATAAACAACAATCCCACGGCAATTTTCTTTGTAAACGTGCAAGATGTTTAACTTGCAAGCATCTGAAAACATCAAACTCGACCTCATCTCATTCAAACGGTTCTATACACTCAGTCAAAGGACACATCGATTGTCTAACCTCCTTTGTGGTCTATGCCATTTCATGCCCATGTGGTATTCAGTATATCGGAAGGACTGCACGCCCCCTAAGTACACGGTTCTTAGAACATCGGAGAAACATTCTACATGGGATACAAACTCATAGCTTGTCTCGCCATTATTTATCCAAACACAACCAGGATCCTACATCATTGGTAGTTATGGGTATTGAAGTCATTAATCCCAATTTATTAAATGGAGATAGGCATAAATTTCTCAATTTACGGGAGACCTATTGGATCTATGTGTTGGGGACTTTGGCTCCAGATGGCTTAAACGACTGCATTGATATCAGTACAGTAGTGTAGCTGGCGATGGTTCCCATAAGTGTTGACATGACATAGAGGTCTGGGTTGGACATGTCACATGTCCCCTCTGTGTCAGTCTCGTGAGGGTCTCATCTTGCAAATCTATTCAGAATCTGATATGTTTTTCATGCAACTTACACTTTTTATGCATGTATATAGATTATCTTTTCACTCAATATACAGTACTTATTCAATTGGTACCTTATTATTTAATAACACATGTATATTTATAGTTAACTTATTTTCACACACTTTGTATCACACAATTTATTATAAATATTACAAATTATGGTTTTTCATTTTTATTATAAATATTACACATTATGGTTTTTCATTTTCAACACATAAGAACCACTAATATAGTCTCTTCCAGCATCTATTGGTTGAGTGGACTGTTTAGGATAGTCTGGATATTTTTTGATTTACTTTTGATCTCGGATACAAACCCTTGGTTCCTTTACTTCTTTCTTTTCTCTGTCCACCCCCCCCCCCCTCCTCCTGTTCTCTTCCCTCCCGCCCCCCTCCCCGTCTTCACCCATCTTCCCCGTGCCCGGCTTTCACCACCTTTAATTACACACTGGTTGATTACACACATTTCACCTTTATGTCTTTCATTATTTGTACCTTTGGGTTCCTGATATCTAATTATTCATATGATCTTATTACCCTACCATCATCTATATTAGATTGTATACTTAGTCCCTTTCTGCAATAATAGTCTCTCTTTTATCTGACAGATATATGTGAACAATCTGTCTATCATATCTTGGTTGGTTATATTAATTTGGTTTTCTCATACAAGCCCCCCTCAATTGAGTCAGTACTGACTGTTATAAAGATATTTTAACCAAACACTTGAGTTGACCAAATTGGACAATTAGTTCTATTTTTATTTATTATTTACTATGTAATACAAATGTTTGTTATATTCATTTATCGGTATTATATATTTATATATATTTTTTATTATATAATTCCTGTGTTTATATTCATGTTTGTATTTCATTCTAGTCTCCTCCCCCTTCCTTTCTCTCGCTCTCTCTCTCTCTCTCTCTCTCTCTCTCTCTCTCTCTCTCTCTCTCTCTCTCTCTCTCTCTCTCTCTCTCTCTCTCTCTCTCGCATGGTACTGCTATTAAATAGTCTTGCTATTTTTATATTCATATACTAGGAGTATCTTTCTATACTGCACATCTATATAGCTCTGTGCCTAACAGTAATGTATTCTATCATACATCTAATTGATATTGCTTAGTCACATTCAAATATATGAGAGAGAGGGAGAGATATTATATAGATTTTATACAAATATCATGGAGTCATTATTATATATTCTCCATTTCCTTTTATTCATTCATATATACTTTTTGCTTTTAATATACGCCCTTTGAGCACTCGCTTCCTGGAGCATAGGAAAAATGTAATAAATGGTATCATTTCCCATAGTGTATCCAGACATTTCAAACTGGTGCACAGTGGGGATCCTAGAACCCTTACCATTATGGGTCTTGAATATATCTCTCCTCTTGCTCTGGGTGGCGACCGCTTTAAGATTCTATGTCGCCAGGAGACATTTTGGATCCACCAGTTAGGCACATTGTCTCCTGGTGGACTTAATGAGTGTCTGGACACAAGTACCCTGGTGTAGTTCCCTCTTCCAACAATCCTCCCTGCTAATAGCACCCATTTAGAATATGTTCCTTTTTCTGTGTTTTTCTTCTCCTGCCTGTTATTGAGATCATATACTTATAATAGATCATCTTTTGTCTAAATGTTTTGTGTCTATGTGTAATCATTTATATCTACATTAGTTATGCCACTGAAAAACTATGGATATATATATAGTTTTCTGAGTCTCTTTAAATATTGACTGCTATTAGAGACTATGATTGTGTCAAAAAGATATACTCATGAATCTGTTATAATTCAACATATGTATACCTTTTTATGTTTTCACCTTTTATTTTTATTGTAAATTTCATTTTTTATTAATCTATAAGGTTTTGATACAATATAGATTTCTTTTTACAGTTTTTAACTGGGTATATTGTTGCATTTCTGAGCCTAATAAGTTCATTTATATTCATTGCATAGTTGTATTTCGTGTAGCTTATTTTTCTGTATATTATTCATGTATTTTTTATTTCATCTCTGTTTGATGTTTTTATGTATCAGTCCCTAAATTGCATTTAACATTTAACATGTAATCTTACCAGCCCTAGAGTAAATTTATTGATATGCTAATTAGGATTCAATCTACTATTTGCACCTATGAGGACTCATTTCCGAGGGTTGCTAAGCAACAATTGGGTTTATATATCCCTCCATGTGAACTCTGAACTTATCCCCCTTTGAGAAAGTCGCCGTTGCGACGAAACGCGTCAGGGACGTCACTACGTTACTACGTCACGACACTGCGTCAACACGGAAGTGCGCGATCTGGTTGGGTCGCGCAGGTTGTTTGCATAGACCTTCTGTTCCTCTGCACTGAGTGAGACATCCAGCCGAGCACGAGAAAACCAACGGAAAGGCTACACCAGGTGGTTTACAAGTCTGACTGACTACAAGCACAGATTATCATCCTTCCGGTGGACACTATCCATGGACTGCGGTGATTATTCAACTTGGCGGTGATATTTATTCACAATCGTGCATTTATATTTGATATCTTGTGAGTGCGATTCTTATCCCTCTCCCTCTCCCATCCCCCCCCCCCCCCCCCAATAAATTGTTACTATTTTACGCTATGGGGCGTGCGCTCTCTCCTCTTTTCTTTTCTACAGGTTCCACTGGATGTATATATATGCTCCTAACACACAAGATCTGCAGCACTCACCAATTCAAAAGCTTGAGCTTGAGAAAGGTCCAAAACGTCGCTTCTTTTTCCTGTGGTTACCCCCTGATGCTTGTGTTGCTTCATTACATCTAATCTTCTGAATTGTTGAGTGCTGTGGATCTTTTGTGGTAGGAACCTATCTATTTCTGTTGCTGGATGGTGATCCTGGTTGCACCGCGAGCACCACGACTGACCAGATAAGTTGATTTCCTTTTTATTTCCCCTTTTGAGTGCACTGAACATTTCTGATATTTATATATATATATATATATATATATATATATATATATATATATATATATATATATATATATATATACTAGCTGAGAGACCCGGCGTTGCCCGTGAGTTAAATTTCCTGCTCCCTCCTCTCCCCCCTATTTGTGTGCTCCCCCTCTCCCAGCCCCCAGAGAGGGGGGGGGGCAGTGGACAGGAGGGAGGGGGGGGCAGTGGACAGGAGGGGGGGGACAGAAGACAGGAGGGGGGGGGACAGTGGGAGGTGAGGTGAGTGAGCGCTGGGGAGGGAGGTGAGGCCTTTTTTATAAGGGGGCTGGTAGCCATGAGTGTTTATTATAGACAGAGGGTGGCCCTCACCCCACACAAAGCATGTCCGCCCACTCTGTGTGACATTGACACACCGACTGGCTATGTCTGGATTCTGACTGACCCTGCAGCGCGGGTAAATCCTGTAGCCTCTCTGATAGAGGGAGCAACCATCACGCGCTAAGGGGGGAGGGGGGAAGGGGGGGACGGGGGCAGGGGGTGAGCGCCCGGACAGTGACGGGTCTTTGGGCGGGAAAACACGCACCTGACAGGAGCTGGGCGGGAACAGACCGCCTCAGTTTTGGCAACGCCGCCATCTTGTGTGACCTTACGCCGACTGGCTATGTCTGGATTCTGATTGACCCCGCAGCGCGGGTAAATCCTGTAGCCTCTCTGATAGAGGGAGCAACCGTCAAGCGGCGAGGGGGGGAGGGAGGCAGGGGGTGAGCGCCCGGACAGTGACGGGTGTTTGTGCGGGAAAACACGCACCTGACAGGAGCTGGGCGGGAACAGACCGCCTCAGTTTTGGCAACGCCGCCATCTTGTGTGACCTTACGCCGACTGGCTATGTCTGGATTCTGATTGACCCCGCAGCGCGGGTAAATCCTGTAGCCTCTCTGATAGAGGGAGCAACCGTCACGCGCCGAGGGGGGGAGGGAGGCAGAGGGTGAGCGCGCGGACAGTGACGGGTCTTTGTGCGGGAAAACACGCACCTGACAGGAGCTGGGCGGGAACAGACCGCCTCAGTATTGGCAACGCCGCCATCTTGTGTGACCTTACGCGAGTGCCCAGCAGAGGGGGTGAGAAGTAGTGAATAATTTAACAGTTGAGCAGAGCGCATAGAGATATGCCGGTGCGGAGATATGCTGTTGCGGAGCGCAGATAGAAAACGGGACATAAATAATTGGTAAGTGCGTAGGTAAAGCAAGAAATGCACAGCGTGGCTGGCGGTGATGATTTAATGAAAATTAATAATATACTTTACACAGGATGGCGAATAAATAGAAAACGGGACATATTGTGAAAGTGGCCATTGAATGTAGCGACACTTGTGCATGAGCGTATAGAGAAAGGGACATTTGAGAGGAGCGCATAGAGATATGCATGTGCGGAGCGCACGTCAGTTGGTGTTGCGGCCATTTTAGAAAATCTTAATGAAACAGGACATGTTAAGTGTGTGTGTGTTGTGTGTGTGTGTGTACACACAGGGGTGAGAGTGTGAGATGAACTTACCAAGGACTCTGCAGGGCTTCTTTGGGGGTATGCTGTCAGTGCAAGTGTGTGACAGTGAAGTAGGTGTGTGTCAGTGATGTCAGTGTAAGTTTTGGCCAATGACAGTCGTGTGGCCGGTGTGTGTCACAGTGGGGCGTACCTCTTGGGCAATGACAGTCGGGCTGGCCACTGACCAATCACATTCACCGCAGCTAGTACCAACCTTTGATTTTATATATTAAGATAAATAAATATATACACACACTGTATGTCTTATTAAACCTAGTTATCTTGCCTAGTCAATTCTAGAGATGGGCGAATCTGCCCAAATCCGTTTCTCGGCTTTTCGCTGATGTTACCCCCAAAACCCATGTCACGGTGCAAAATCCGCAAACGGATTTGGGCAGGATTCAGTCCACACGGATTCATCAAAATCCGCCATTGGATAGAACCCGTGGACGGATCTGTAGAATCCAATCCGCGGATTCCGCCTTCCGTTGGTGAATGCTTAACAATCCGCCAACGGACGGCTGAATCCACGGATTTGGATTCTACAAATCCGTCCACGGGTTGCAGAATCCGTGAGCGTATTGGTAATAATAATAATAAAAAATCCACAAAAAGCAAATCGCCCCTTTTCAAATTGATCCGCTGAAATTCGCGAACCAAACGAGCCGGCCGATCCCAATCTAGCGAATTCTCACTTTCAATTTTTTGTAACAGGAAGTAAATCTCTTAAGTTTCGCTGCTTTCTCCCTAAATGTAAACACTAGTTTTTAAAAAAAAATCCTATTTCTTGTTTAAAACCCTTTTACAGAGGGTCTCGGAATCTTCTAAAAAATCAGACTCTCTTGAACAATTCCTCCTAGGCCTTAGGGACTGTCCAGATGGGACATTGCATTTCCACCTAGGGTGAAGGCTACCCGTAGCTTCTATGTAGCCACTGCAGTGTACATCTTTCCGAAAGAGCCTAGAATGTTTAGCGAGTACAAAAATAGAAAAGGAAGTCGGTCCACTGCTGTCCGGTCATAAAGGATTAAAAAAAAATCAATGAAAAAACGTGTTTATTAATAAAATTCGGAGAAACACATCTCTGTAGCGCAACTCTGACGTGTTTCGTAACCCGGCTGGGTACTTTGTCAAAGAGTAACTGGCTCAATTCCAGGTGATCTTTAAATATCTGCCTCCGGTCTCTGATAGGACAATCTAAGCGCCTGTGTGCTGCACGATGAACACTGGAAAGAATGAACCATCTACTCCATATCCATGGGGGGGGGAGGGGAGATGGGGCGGGGAAGGAGGTTGTATATGTAAAGATGATTGGAGACTAAAATAAAAACATTTACACATTAAATGTGAAACTAACACGTGTGGTTAAAAAGAATGTAAATAATGTGGACCACCAATCCCTAAATAGCAACATTGTGTGATCACATCTAGAAATAAAACCAGTGAATAAGCAATGTGACAGAAACCAGGGGTTGGTAATAAACTCCATATACAGGGCTCCCAGGATACTGAACAGTTTCTGTCCTGTCTAAGCTGAACAGGGCAGCCTCGTGGTACAGGCACTCCATTCCACAGTTTGTCTGCTGCCTGTTTTCTGTCACCTGTCATGCTGATTAGAGTTCAGGTATATAAGACCTGTTTCCTGTTTCCTCTGGGCCCCGCCCAAGAGCCTGGAAGGCTGCTGAACTGCAGAGGGGTGAGAAAGCCTCTTTCCCAAATCGCTTCATTCATTCTGTTAGTTTGTCTAAAGACTGCAAAGGTACTTATTTTGTTGGTGGAAGTGGACAAGCCACTTCCAACTCTGAGTCAGGGACATCTAAGTTTAAGTTATCGCTCAGACGAGCAGCTTTTTGTTTGGCTTTGTTTTCTGTTTAAACTGTGGCAGTCTCAGTGCCTGGGACTGAATAAACCAGGCATAGCCTGTTTAAAGGAACAGTACGTGACGTCTCATCATTTAACCTACCCTAAAAGACCGTGTTCTAACAGTCCCGGACAGACGGCGGAGCCCCGGAGTAAGCCGTTTGTCACATATGGTGGAGAATGCGGGCAGAACACTGAAAGGTCTGGGGGTTAAAGAACTTTAAAAAAAAAAAAAAAAAAGAAGGTTTTTTTTCTCTCTCTCCAAACAAGATGGAAGACGTGGTGAGTGCGCTGGTACGCAATGTCGCTGTCCAGAAAGACGCGAATGAAGCCCAGCAACAGGCGAGTGAAACCCAGCGACAGCTGTTAATAGCCCAGCAAGAGACTAATGCAAACCAGCAAGAGACAAACCGCCTGCTGAGAGAGGAGCAAAAGCGGTTCGCTCAGGGCTTACAGCAGGAACTCGAGATCCTGAGGGGGACTATCAGTAACCTTCCACTGGCAGAGGCAGCCCCAGTTCCGAAAATGACCAGGGCAAGCCACTACCTTCAGAAGATGGGACCCTCGGATGATGTGGAAGCCTATCTTCTCACGTTTGAACGCACGGCACAGAGAGAGGGATGGCCAGAAG
Organism: Ascaphus truei; assembly: GCF_040206685.1. NCBI lineage: Eukaryota > Metazoa > Chordata > Amphibia > Anura > Ascaphidae > Ascaphus > Ascaphus truei. The sequence continues at coordinate 21,161,159 of NC_134497.1, forward strand.
CTGAGTGGGCTGGTCTAATCGCACCCTTCCTAAGCGGCGAACCCCAGAAGGCTTACTTTGATCTAGAGCCAGCCGAAGCTAACGTCTATGCAAAATTGAAGTTCGAGATCCTCGCCCGCCTCGGCGTAACCACGGCTGTTCGTGCCCAAAGGTTTCACGCATGGTCCTTCACGATGGATAAAGCCACCCGAAGCCAGATGTATGACCTCATCCACCTCGCCCGGAAGTGGCTACAACCCGAGATCAACTCAGCAAGCCACATCGTGGAACGGTTGGTCATGGACCAGTTCTTGAGGAAACTTCCCTCTGCCTTACGCCGTTGGGTCAGTCGGAGTGACCCCCACAATGCGGATGAGCTTGTGGCCCTTGTAGAAAGGTACAGTGCAGCAGAAGAGCACCCGCAACCCACAGTCGTGGAGCAACCCCACTATCCGAGGTTCCAGGACTCTTCCAGAGACGGTAAAAGGGTACCGGGGTTAAGGGGCGCTGAAGAGCGGCGACCACCTTCACGCCGCCCCAGCAACAGTGGTTCGCACACTAAGGGCAATAGCCAACATGGGGAGCCGGGAAAAGGCTCTAAGTGGGACACAGACTATGTACCTAAATGTGTAAATTGTCATGAGAGGGGCCACACAGCAAAAATCTGCCCACTAAATGATGAGCCCATGCAATGCAACAGCGTGGAACCTTATTCGCTGTTGTCCCAATGTATGGGCCCTAGCCCAGAGGACCCCTTGAATAACCATCTGTGGGCATTTGTAAAGGTTAATGGTAAGAGGGTTCGGGCACTTCTTGACTCTGGGAGTATGGTCACACTAGTGTCCGAATACCTATTGCCCATTAAGAAGAAACAGGTAAACAGTTCACAAAGAGTGGCAATTTGTTGTATACATGGGGATAATCATGAATATTCCACTGTTGATGGTTTTTTTGAAACAGAATTTGGTTCTTTAGATTTCAAGGTGGGTGTTGTACCCAAACTGGCACATGATGTGTTAATAGGGACCGACTTTCCCCATTTTCTAAAAATGTGGTCCCCAGCTCAGAATAGCACCCAGAGTTCAATAGCAGACCATAACGAAGTGTTAGAAGAAACAAATCCTTTCCCTTTTTCAGAAATGGAGGTTGACGAGGGCCCAAATAAGAAGGGGGAAAAGGAGGAGTGCTGTGAAATTCCCTTCCCCATCACTACTTTGGTAGGGAATACCCCAAATCAAGATGTTGATCAGGCACTTACCACCCCAGTACAGGATAAGACCCTCGCTGACCTAGAGGTCAGTCCTGGGAGTTTTAAGAAGGCCCAGTGGGAGGACCCCACATTAGCGGTAGCAAGGGGAAATATACGGGACCAGAATAGTACTCATGGCCAACCAGATAGGTCACTTGCTTACCCCTACTTCGAGGTAGAGAACGACCTAGTATATCGGGTTGATAAAAGAAAATCAGTTACAACTAAACAATTGTTGGTACCACGGACATTCCGTAACGTAGTATTACACCTCGCACATAGTCATCCATTGGGGGGACACCTAGGGGTGGAAAAGACAAAAGAAAAGGTTCTCCGAAGCTTTTATTGGCCTGGGGTTCTGGCAGAAATTACAAACTATTGTTCCTCATGCCCAGAATGTCAGATCACCGCCCCGTTCAAAGCATACCGCAGCCCATTGGTACCCCTTCCCATAATAGAGGTACCATTTGACCGGATTGCTATGGATCTAGTAGGACCCCTAATAAAGTCTGCTAGGGGACATCAGCATATATTGGTAATATTAGATTATGCTACCCGATATCCGGAGGCAGTTCCCCTACGTAGCACCTCTGCTAAAAACATAGCAAAAGAGTTAGTACTTCTGTTTTCCCGGGTCGGAATTCCTAAAGAGATCTTATCTGACCAGGGAACACCATTTATGTCCCAAGTAACAAAAGAGCTATGTAAACTCCTAAAAATCAAGCATCTCAGAACCTCAGTCTATCATCCACAAACAGATGGTTTAGTGGAAAGGTTCAATAAAACCTTAAAGAGCATGTTACGCCGGGCGGTCGATAAGGATGGGAAAAACTGGGACTGTTTGTTACCATACCTGTTATTTGCCATTAGGGAAGTTCCCCAGTCATCCACAGGCTTCTCCCCGTTTGAACTATTGTATGGCCGACATCCAAGGGGCTTACTGGATATAGCCAAAGAAACTTGGGAACACGAGGTTACCCCTTACAGAAGTGTAATAGAGCATGTTGCCCAAATGCAGGACCGCATTGCTGCAGTCCTACCCATAGTGAGGGAACACATGGAGAAAGCTCAAGAAGCACAAAGGAATACGTATAATAAGGGTGCTAGGGTCAGAATTTTTTTTCCAGGTGATAGGGTACTAGTTCTGGTTCCCACCGTGGAGAGTAAATTCCTTGCTAAATGGCATGGGCCATATGAGGTCTTGGAAAGAGTGGGAGAAGTAAATTATAGGGTAAGGCAGCCAGGTAGGAGGAAACCTGAGCAAATTTACCATATAAACCTACTCAAGCCCTGGAAAGATAGAGAGGTCTTGTTAACCCTAGTACCCCCAGGTCCGTCAGAGAATCAAGAAACTGACCCAGAGGTTAGCATAGCTGAAACACTGTCTGTGCATCAGAAACGAGAGGTCCAGAGTTTAGTGAGAAGGAACAAAGAAATCTTCTCTACACAGCCAGGTAAAACAAACGTAATTAAACATGACATAGTCTCTGAACCGGGGGTCCGAGTTAACCTTAAACCGTACCGAATCCCAGAGGCCAAGAGAGAGGCTATAAGTTTAGAGGTTAAAAAAATGCTAAAACTAGGCGTAATTGAGGAATCCCAAAGTGGGTGGAACAGCCCTATAGTTTTAGTCCCAAAGCCAGACGGTACAACAAGGTTTTGTAATGACTACCGGAAACTAAACGCGGTGTCAAAATTTGATACTTATCCTATGCCCAGGGTGGATGAACTTGTAGAGAGACTGGGCAAAGCCCGATATCTCACAACCCTAGACCTAACAAAAGGGTACTGGCAGGTTCCCCTCACAGAAAGGGCAAAAGAAAAAACAGCCTTCTCAACCCCAGACGGCCTCTTTCAATATAAGGTGCTGCCTTTTGGCTTACATGGAGCTCCCGCCACATTCCAAAGAATGATGGATAAAATTTTAAAACCACATGTTCGGTACGCTGCCGCCTACCTGGATGATGTGGTAATCCATAGTGAAGATTGGCAGTCCCACCTTCCAAAGGTCCAAGCTGTGCTCGACGCAGTTCGGTCTGCTGGACTAACTGCTAACCCCGCTAAATGCACTATTGGTCTGGAGGAGGCCAAGTATCTGGGGTATTCTATTGGTAGAGGGTTACTCAAACCACAAACACTCAAAGTAGAGGCGATACAAAATTGGCCAAGGCCAGTCACAAAAAAACAAGTAAGGACCTTTTTGGGGTTAATTGGCTACTATAGGAGGTTTATTCCCAATTTTGCAACTAAGGCAACCCCACTAACCGACCTCACAAAAGCAAGAGGACCGCTAATGGTAAAGTGGTCCCCCGAAGCCGAACAGGCCTTTAGAAGCCTGAAAGAAGCTCTCTGTGCCCAACCAGTGTTGGTCACACCTGACTTCTCCAAAGAGTTCGTAGTCCAAACCGACGCATCTGAGGTAGGGCTGGGGGCGGTACTCTCCCAGGAGTCTCAAGGGGAGGAGCACCCCATCCTTTATTTAAGTAGGAAACTAAATCCCCAGGAGAAAAATTACTCCATAGTCGAGAAAGAGTGTCTCGCAATAAAGTGGGCTGTAGAGACACTCAAGTATTATCTGTTGGGGAGAAAGTTCCGATTGGTCACAGATCATGCACCCCTTACCTGGATGTGTCAAAATAGGGAGAAGAACGCTAGGGTGACCAGGTGGTTCCTAAGCCTACAGCCCTTTAAATTTTCTGTGGAACACAGGTCGGGGCACAAACATGGCAATGCCGACGGGTTGTCAAGGATGCACTCCCTAATATCCATGGTCGCTCACCCCTCGAGGTCTGAGCTGGGGGGGAGGATATGTGACAGAAACCAGGGGTTGGTAATAAACTCCATATACAGGGCTCCCAGGATACTGAACAGTTTCTGTCCTGTCTAAGCTGAACAGGGCAGCCTCGTGGTACAGGCACTCCATTCCACAGTTTGTCTGCTGCCTGTTTTCTGTCACCTGTCATGCTGATTAGAGTTCAGGTATATAAGACCTGTTTCCTGTTTCCTCTGGGCCCCGCCCAAGAGCCTGGAAGGCTGCTGAACTGCAGAGGGGTGAGAAAGCCTCTTTCCCAAATCGCTTCATTCATTCTGTTAGTTTGTCTAAAGACTGCAAAGGTACTTATTTTGTTGGTGGAAGTGGACAAGCCACTTCCAACTCTGAGTCAGGGACATCTAAGTTTAAGTTATCGCTCAGACGAGCAGCTTTTTGTTTGGCTTTGTTTTCTGTTTAAACTGTGGCAGTCTCAGTGCCTGGGACTGAATAAACCAGGCATAGCCTGTTTAAAGGAACAGTACGTGACGTCTCATCATTTAACCTACCCTAAAAGACCGTGTTCTAACAGTCCCGGACAGACGGCGGAGCCCCGGAGTAAGCCGTTTGTCACAGCAAGCAAAAGAATAATTGAAAAAAAAATATATATATATATATAGACAATGAGGATGCTTAAAGAGAGATTAGCCCTACATCGTTCTGCCATACGGAAGGCACTGGCTGATACTGAAAACAAGGAGGATTTGTCACATCAACCAGTAGCAAGACATTACAAAGAGAAGAGGCATGGGCTCGCCACCTTGCGTTGTATGCCTATTGCCCAGGCACGGATGTCGGGGAGAGGAGGGAATCGCAACAGGACACTACTACAGCTTGAAGCCAGACTCATCTACAGTTTGGGCACATTGAGCCCACGGGGTCTAAATGAGGACTTCAGATTAAGCTGTTTCCTGTAATCTCCGCACCTGGCCCATTGAGCTGCCTGCTGATACTAGGATTCATCTTTAACAGCAAAACCAGCGCATACTGCCTTGGGGTGTCAGCCAGTTAGCCGCATTTCCTCCATCATGTCAGGCACCTTAGGTCCCTTGCAGTCAAGATCCACCTGTGGCAATGTTTGCTGAAAGCGAGACACACACAATTTATCACTAGTTTCTCCATGTGACAGTGTCTGCATTATGTGTTTATGTTGGTATTTAAGGTGTCGCTCCCTGAAAGGATACATAGTCATCAATGCATTATCATTTCTTACACTACGCATTATGCGTTCTATGGCTGAGTGCTTTCAGCATTTATATACTGTCTTTTTTGTTTGTGCAAATGATTATGCTTTGATGCACTATTTCACTTTTTATGTATGCTGGTGCATTACAGTGTGTCAGATACCTCAGGTCCCTTTTAGTCAAGAGCCACCTGTAGCAATGTTTGCTGAGAGTGTGACACAGCATGTATTCTAATTTATTACCAGTTTCTCTATTTGACATTGTCTGCATTATGTATTTTTGTTGGTTTTTTAAGGTGTCGCTTCCTGACATGATGCATAGAGTCATCATTGCATTATCATTTCTTACACTATGCATTAGGCGTTATATGGCTGAGTGCTTTCAGCATTTATATATTGTCCTAGATTCCAGTCAGCCACACGTGTGTATATATGTTTTAATCCCTCACATTTTTTTTGCACATTTACGGTGAGCACATCAGGTGTTTCACACGTTTCGCTTAACTTGCAGTTACAATGTGTATTTTGCACGTCCCTGAAATAGTTAATCTATCCAGGTATCAGCTCCAGATCAGTTTAGCCCATGCGCACTCTCTCCGGTTATCCAAGATATCGCTGGGTCTGGCAGACTTATGTAGTCTCTCAGCAGTAACATTATGCAATTCCTGAGCCTTTTTGCGCATGCCTAAACACATATCAGGTAAAAAAATATAGAGTTAATATATTCAAAATGGCCGCTCTTTACCTGCTGATACTGTGGATGCATGTCACATAGGCAGGTGAGGCTCATTAACTGTGATTGGTTTTGTTGAATTGCACTGGGGTTTGGGGTATATATATGTATTGTGCACTGCATTCAATTGCACCACCTTGAGAAAGGTCCCACTGGGGGACCGAAACGTCGGTTTTTGTGTCTTCTATCAAATATAGAACATTTTTGATTTACTTACCTGCGTGCTGTCCCTTGATGTCGTGTTGCAACCGGTATCGTATGGTATATATATATATATATATATATATATAAAAGAAAGCAGTTAGCACACTGCTAACTAGGCAAAAACAGATGCTTATCCCATATGAATAGAACAAGAAGTATATTACCTGATTGGAGTCCAGCAAAAAGAGACAGCACACTGCATGTTGTCTTCAGAAAAAAACTGTATTGAATCACATGGCACTGCAACCAACGTTTCGGTCACCCAGAGGGACCTTCATCAGGGTTGTGTTGTGTACATTACAGCTCAACCCCTTTATAATGCTGAGCTTGGGGCCCAAAGAATCACATCGCGTTATAAGCGGATCGCGTTAGAAATAATGTACAATTGTATGCATTGTACAATAAAGTATTTAAGACACCAATAATCGTGTTGTAAAGTATTCATAAATACAAAAATTGGGAGCCACGCTTACAACGCGTTATATGCGGATTCGCGTTGTAGCGGATCGCGTTATAACGAAGTTGAGCTGTATATGATAACTAAATATAATAATTATAAATAAATAAATATAAGGCAGTTTCCTTTACCTGACGGCATCCAATCAGAGTACCTATATAGTGCCGAGGTCCGGTGCCAGTGTGTGACACCAGGAAGAGTGGGGGTTGTGGGGCTTGTGGGCTTGGTCTCACCTCACAGTGAGTACTCCAGCTTGGTCCTTTTCCCTTTCCCCCGCCTTATTCCCCCCTACCTGTGTTCTTTATGTCCACGCTGTTATATGGGGCTGTGTGGGACATATGACACATCCTTGCCGTGTTCTTTCTTATGGGCAGTATCATTTTGATTTCTGTAATTTGCCTATGGCTCTTGAGCACTGGCTAAGGAGTCTTACCCTATCTACTAGAGTGTATAGTGCCTTCCCCTAGGTGGAACAATTCTACAACTAAATATTCCAGCTCCTTTTTGTTGAAGCAATGAGTAAAAGTAAGTCCCATGTCGTTACAGTCCAACCTTTTTATAAAAACTAATTACAGAATCTTCTTCACCTTGCCAATTTAAAAAAAAAATGTCGTCTATGAATCTCCTCCATAAAACAATATTGTCTAAAAATGTGTTGTTATTTCCAAATAAAACCGAGACCCATAAAAAGATTTGTGTAGCGCAGGGCGACCTTCGTCCCTATAGCTGAACCACGTATTGGCAGATAGTTTCCAGGAAATAAAAGAAGTAAAATAAAATCCTTCTGTTGTTGTAGGAGAACATTCTGGGAAGCTAGAAAAATCCTGATGGCTGCCAAATCCTTCTAGTTACAGCTCAACCCCGTTATAACGCGATCCGCTACAACACGAATCCGCTTATAACGCGATGTAAGCGTGGCTCCCAATTTTCATATTTATGAATACTTTACTACACGATTATTGGTGTCTTAAATACTTTATTGTACAATGCATACAATTGTACATTATTTCTAACGCGATCCGCTTATAACGCGGTGTGATTCTTTGGACCCCAAGCACCGCGTTATAAGGGGGTTGTATCTATAAAGGTGTCGAGTGAATTGGCAGTGCATGAACCCCACGTGTAATCTTGTTCCCATTTGATGTCCTGTAGAATGTGGAGCAAGTTAATACTGTAGCATCCGGTAAGTAAGATGATGATACCGCAACAACTGGAAGGGATCCCACTCCTGAGACTACAGGTCTACCAGGAGGATGATCCTTTGTGGAACTTCGGTAGGTGATCAAAGAGTGAAAATAGATTCATTAGTAAATAAAAAGTCCTATTCAGACTGGTTTAAAATTCCTTTGTTTTGAGCTAAAATCAACAGATTCTTTAACTCTCCCACAAATCTCATTGTAGGATTAGTTTTAACTTGTTCATATTTGTTGATATTCGATAGCCTTCAACTCTCTCTGATATAATTTTTTTTTTTTTTAAATATTTTTCCTTTATTGGTGTCATACAGCGCATTGGTACATGTTACAGACATTGGCCAACGGGCCATCTCGAAGATACGGCGCAGTACATGTACATAGCGTGGAAGGGGTTGATGACACACAATAATCCCTTTTCCTTTTTTCAGTGGTGAAAAAGAGAGGGGGCGACGAAGGAAGGGTGGATAGTTGGGAACGACTTTGGACAAAGAGAGGGGAGGGGGGGGAGGGAGGGTATTGGGGGGCAGGAATTTGAGGTTCGGCGGTCAGGGGGGGGGGGGGTAATGCGGTAAGGTTTATGTGGGAGTTGGCAATCCTGGCCAGGGTTCCCAGACTGAGTAAAACTGTGGCATTTTTTGTTTCAACATTGCCGTCAGTCTTTCCATACTCATAATTCCGTCTACCCTAGCGATCACTGTCCTTCTAGAGGGGGCTTTGATTTTCTTCCATGCCGCTGCTACACAGCATCTCGCAGCCGTCAGTATTGCTGCTGTGAGCCTGGCAGCAGGGGCAGGGAGGTCGTCAATTGGTTTTCCCAGCACGTAGGTCAGAGGGTCCAGGGGTATCTCTATATCCAGGGTCTCGGTCAGGAGGCCCTGGATCCGGGACCAGTATCTTTGGATCTCCGGGCATGTCCACCAAATATGGGACATGTCCCCCCTTTGACCATATCCCCTCCAGCATTCGTCTGGAGTGCCTGGGTAGATTTGGCTCAGTCTACTCGGGGTCAGGTACCAGTGAAATAATATTTTGTAGATATTTTCTTTTGTGACGGAACAAATTGATGTTTTGGTGGCTGCCTCCCAGATATCCTCCCAGTCCTCAAGGTCCAAGTTAGTATTTAGGTCTTCGTTCCATTTCTGCATATACAGATGATTAGGGGGGGGGCTGGGATGCCTCGAGCGTTTTGTATATCCCCGATATGAGGCCCTTTTGGTACTCGCCTTTGAGGCAGAGGGTCTCGAATCTGGAGCGCGGCGGGAACCTTAGGCTAGGGGACTGGGTTCTCAAGAAGTGCCGAATCTGTAGGTATTGAAATATAGGCAAATCAGGGGACGAAAGTTTAACTCTCAGTTCCCGGAGGGGCATGACCTCGTCGTTTTCCAGCAAGTCCGCAACCACTCTGATGTTTAAGCCTTGAAATTGGCTGAATTGGGGTCGGGAGCAACCGGGTGGGAAATCCGGGTTCCCGAATAAGGGGGTCAATTGAGAGGGGGTTGAAGCTAGGCCATATTTCCCTTTGGTTTTTAACCATGTCGACCACGTGCATCTCATCGCCCCGAGGCTAAGTCTCAGTGGCTTCTTGTTTTTGTGGGTTGGGGACCACAGTAGGGCTGAGAGGGGGTTCGGGGACGCATGGTGTGTCTCTATCTCCAGCCAGCAGTTGGAGGCGGGGGGGCTGTTCCACACCACCGCCTGCCTCAGTTGGGCTGATTGGTAGTATCGGAGTACGTCCGGTGCCCCCAGACCCCCTCTCGTCCTCGAGGCTAAAAGTACTGACCGTGGGACCCTGGCTCTCCGTTGTTGCCAAATGAACCTTCGGATATGGGCCTGGATATTCCTCAGTTCTGCTAGTGGGACGGGGACGGGGAGGATCTGAAAGAAATAGAGCAAGCGGGGTAGGATATTCATTTTGGTGGACACTATTCTTCCGAACCAGGAAATCTGGTGGGTTTGCCAGGTCTCTAGATCTCTTAAGATCTGGCGGAAGAGAGGGGGGTAGTTGATTTGGTATAGCGAGCTATATGAGCTCACTATTTTAATCCCAAGATATTTGATATGGGAACTATTCCATTTATATTTAAATTTCTTTTGTAGGGCTGACCATACGGGGTTCGGTAGGGAGATGTTAAGGGCCTCCGACTTGTCTGTATTGACTTTATAGTCTGACAGTTGGCCAAATTGGTCAAGGAGTTTTTCTAGGTTGGGAAGGGAGGTGAGGGGATCTGACAGGGTGAGAATTATGTCATCGGCGAACAGGGATATTTTATATTCCCTGTCTCCGACTAGGATACCTTTAATAGTGGGTTCAGTTCTGATCCGGGCGGCCAGGGGCTCTATGGACAGGGCGAAGAGTAAGGGGGAAAGGGGGCAGCCTTGTCTGGTGCCGTTTTGGATTTTTATTGGGTTGGAGCGGCCTCCTGGGAGTTTTAGTAGGGCCGTTGGGTTAGTATAGAGGGCTCGGACGCCAGCAAGGAATGGTCCGGAGAAGCCGAACTGGCGCATCGTTTGGTCGAGGAAGGACCATCTGATGCGGTCAAAGGCCTTCTCCGCATCGAGGCTTAGTATCAGGGCCTGGGACTGTTTGAGGTGCACGTGGTCTATAATATCAATAATTTTGCGGGTGTTGTCAGAGGCCTGTCTTCCTGACACAAATCCCACCTGGTCTATATGAATTAGCCTTGGGAGAATAGGGTTCAGCCTGTTTGCAAGAATTTTACTGAAAAGCTTGAGGTCGGTGTTTAGCAGGGATATTGGGCGGTAGCTGCCGCATTGAAGTGGGTCTCTGCCCTCTTTATGTATGATAGCCAGATTGGCTGCTGACATAGTGTCTGGAATCTGTTTTCCCTGTAGGAAGGAGTTGTACATTTCTAGGAGATGGGGGGACAGGGAGTCTACTAACTTTTTATAATAACCGTTGGCGAATCCATCGGGTCCAGGTGTTTTAGCTATTTTTAGTGAGGATATTGCGTTTTTTAGTTCTTCTTGAGTTATTTTCTTGTTTAAGAACTCGAGTTCTTCCTGTGTGAGGGATGGGAGGTTGCATTTGGCTAGGTAGTCGGAGGTATTCTTGGCGTTATCATTTGGGTGGTTAGTGGGGTGAAGGTTGTAGAGGTCTGTGTAGAACTCTGCAAACTCACTCGCGATATCTTTCTCGTTATAAGAGATTTGACCGCTTTTAGTCCTGATCTTTGTGATCTGGGCCTTTGCCTTCATGCCTCTTAATTTGGAGGCCAGAAGTTTGTCTGCTTTGTTACCCCTATCGTAAAACCGCTGTTTGGTCCATTTCATGGCTCTCTCTACCTCGTCAAGTTGAAGCAATTTTAGGTCGGATCTCGCTTTCTCAAGGGTTCTAAACACCTTTTTCGATAGGGATTGCTTGTGCAAGCGCTCTAGCGCTAGGATTTTATCAGTAAGTTCTTTCTGGGTTTTCTGTTTTAGTTTTTTCTTATAGGAGGCTAGTGATATGAGTTCCCCTCTAATGGTGGCTTTGTGCGCTTCCCAGAGGGTTGCTGCTGAGGGGACTGAGCCTTTGTTTATCTGGAAAAAGGTGTGTAGTTTTTGCTTAATCGTTTTGACCACTTGTGGGTCGTTGAGGAGCGAGTCGCTAAGTTTCCAATTATATGCTAATGACTTGACGAAAGGTAGAGAGAGGGTGAGTGCGATAGGGGCATGGTCGGACCACGTTATCTGGCCTATTTCGGAGTGGGAGGATGCCTGGAGTACATTGTTGGTGCCTAGGAAATAGTCGATCCTCGAGTAAGACTGATGGGGGGTTGAATAGAAGGAGTAGTCTCGCTGGCCACATGCTGGGCCCGCCAGATGTCTGTCAGAGAGTACTCTCTGAGGATATCTTGGAATTTTTGGGCTTTTGTCTGTAGTTGGGTGGAGTATGGGGCCACAATTTGACCTGATCTATCCTGGCCTGGGCTAAGGACCATATTTACGTCACCGACAAGGAGAAGGGAGGAGAGCGTCGGTTGGTCGAGGGTGCTAAGAAGGTTCTGGAGGAATTGAGTTTGATTTGCGTTTGGGGCATAGATATTAAGGATGGCTATGGGGGAGCCTGAAAGCGTGCCTTGGAGGAGTATATACCGTCCCTCAGGGTCTTTGGTTACCAGTGTTGGGGCAAATGGTGTGTTGTTTTTAATCAGAATGGCCACCCCTCTTTTCTTGCTGGGGGAGGAAGCGAAAAACGCTTGGGGGTACGTGTGTTTAAATGTGTTAGGCGGATCTGTGGTGTTAAAATGGGTTTCTTGGATACAAATTATATCCCCTTTAGTTTTTTTAAATTCTTGGAGGGCTAGTTTGCGTTTGCGGACCGAATTAAGGCCTTTGACATTCAAGGAAATAATTTTAATTGACGCCATTAATGGGGGGGGGGGGTCTCGGGGGTAAGCCCCTGTCCCTGAGTTATTCCCATGTCAGGGCTGATTTGAGCGTTGGTGTGCGTATGCGGGGGGGGTTTCTGGGGGGGAGGAGGGGGGAGGGAGGGGGGGGGAGGGGGGGGAGGAGGAGGAGGGGGAGGGAGGGGGGGAGGGGGAGAGGGGGGGGTTGAGAGGGAGGGGGGGAGGGGGAGAGGGAGGGGGGAGAGGGAGGGGGGGGAGGGGGAGAGAGGAGGGGGGGAGGGGGGGGAGGGGGGGGAGGAGGAGGAGGGGGAGGGAGGGGATGAGGGGGAGAGGGGGGGGGGTTGAGAGGGAGGGGGGGAGGGGGAGAGGGAGGGGGGGGAGGGGGGGGAGGGGGGGGAGGGGGAGAGAGGAGGGGGGAGAGGGGAGGAGGGGGGAGGAGGGGGGAGGAGGGGGGGGAGAAAGGGGGAGGGGGAGAGGAGGGGAAAAGGGGGGGAGGGGGGGTGGTTGGCGGCGGGGGGGGGGAGAGGGGGGAGGGTAGGGGGGGAGGCATCTGGTGTTTACATCTTACGCTGGTAGACCAACGTTACTCTTTAGTGGGGGTTCATTCCCAGGATGAGTCCCACATTAACATTGTAATTGTACATTGATATACAGTAAGCAAAAATGGTTATGCATGAAACATTTCGGATTTGAGGGAGGGGGGGAGAGGGGAGCATCCTGGGGTCACTTTAGTAGGAGTATTTAACTTACGTGGGCTTGGGGTTAGTTGGGGGGGGGTGGTGGTGGGAGGGAGAGGGGCAGGGGGGGATGGGAGGGGGGGTGGGGTGGGGGGAGAGGATGGGAAAGGTGGGGGGGGGAGGAGTGGGGGGGGTAGTAGGATGAGGAGGAGGGGGGGGTGGGGGTGAGAGGAGGGGGAGGGGGAGGGAGGATGGGAAGGGAGGAGGGGGGGGGGGAGGAGGGGGGGAAAGGGGTGGGGGGGAGAGAGGGGGGGGAGGTTGGGGGAAGGGGTATGTGGGGCGGGGGGGGAGGGAAGGGGGGGAAGTGGGGGGGAGTGGGGGGGGAGGGGGGAGGGGGGGAGCATACAGTATTTACATCATTAGCAGGTGGTTTAAACATTGCACTCAGGGGGAATCCCATTCCCAGGCCGAGGTATCCCCTGCACATTGCTGTTTTCATCTACTCATTCAATATTTGTTCATACATTGGCATAGGGCAAAACAGGTTGGTTAAGCCTAGTACAGATCTCCGCTGGGGGGGGGGAGGGTAAGTGAGGGGGGACACACACACCTTGGGGCGGGAAGGGGGGGGTGGGTTCTTATGGTGAGTCAGCTAACATGGTGTTTAGTCTGATTAGAGAGGGGCGGGGGTGGGGGGGGAGGGGGTGGGGAGGGGTGGGGACATATTATTTATAACCTTTTCTAACGTTTGGGGCTTGCCCCTGAAGGGAGCTCAGTCTTAAACCTGGACAGTGCTCAGAGCTGTATATTTATATCTTGCTTAGACTTATATGGTTCGTCAGTTGCTATAAAGTGAGATGTGGTGTCTAATCCTAATCCGGTTCAGGTCTGGGGGGGTTGGGTGGGGAACGGGGTGGGGGGGTGTAGGTGGGGTGGGGTGGGGAGGGGAGGGGGGGGTGAGGGGGGGTCAAGGGGGGGCAGGGGGATTCAAGGGGGGACCATACATTTGTGGGTTCAGTTGGAAGCTACATAATTCTGGGGGAAAGCCCCTGCAGGGGATCTCACTTGAATCCAGACATTGTGCAGATATATGCTAGTCTTGACGGTAAGGGGGGGGGGGAGGGGCTTTGCTCGGGGGGTCGCAGTAGTCTTGAGAGATGGGGCTTTCCTTGGGGGATATTGGGGTACATCCCTTTTGTTATAGGGGGAGGGGGTGGTGGTAATATTTGTTCATACAACCTGTCTCTTGAGGGAGGGGGGGGGGAGGGTGCCTCCGGTAGCAGATCGTGTGTTGCAGTACCAATAGAGGGAGTCCCTGGTTCTGCGGTCTTGGTGCAAGACCACCTCAGGTTGGGGGTCAGGTGCACCTCTTGTTCGTCGGGAGCGCCGATGGGGCGTGCTTGTGGAGCAGTGTGGCAACTAACCCACGTCCTTGGTGCCTGGATCTCCGCGGGAGCAGCTATGGAGCTCGTGAGGATCGCGAGAGGATCGCGTTTGGTGAGGTTGGGGTGCAACGCAAGTGCCGTTTCTCCCCGTTGATGCTTGGGTCACTGCGGGTGTAGCTTCGGTTCCCCTGGTCTCAGGGGGGAGCGGGAAAGGTAAGTGGACATTTTACCTGTGAGGGGACGGGAAGGGGGGAGGGAAGGGGGGGGGGTGTAGGGGGGAGGGGGTAGCAGTGGGGTATGGGGAGATAGTGGCGGGGGGGAGGGGGAGAGGGAAGAGGGGGGGGCAAGGAGTGGAGGGGTGGGACTGGGGGGGGCGGGAAGGGTAAGGGGGGGGAGATAGTTTCGTGGGCTGTTGTCTTGGGGTCCGCGGGGCCAGAGGGGGCTTTTGTACTCTAAGGGTTCTTGCGTTAGTTGTTTACTTCGGTCTTTAGGGCCTCTGGGTCTGCGTGGGATGTCTGTGAGGGCCTCTTGTGGTTTTCTTAGTCCTCGTAGGTGGCGGGATCATCAGGATTCACCGGAGTCGCTGACTCGCCAGTCTCTCCGATGTTCGGGGGGCTTCTTGGGGGGTCATCTCCGACGTCTCCTCAGTGCAGGGGCGGTTGTTCTTCTGCGGTGGGAGGGGGATCCCTAGCGCTTTCAGGAAGTCCTTAGCGCTTTCAGGGGTTGTTACTGTGTGGTGGCGGCCATTGCGGAGCACCACTAATTTGAAGGGGAACCCCCAGCGATACTTTACCCCCTGGTCCCTGAGATAGGAGGTAAGTGGGCGCAGCGCATTTCTTTTTATTATTGTTGTTTGGGAGAGGTCATTGAAGAGTTGGATTTGTACACCATCCATAGTCACAGTCCGCAGTTCTCTGGCCGCCGTCATGATGCGGTCTTTAGCAGAGTATGCGTGCATTCGCAGCACCACATCTCTGTGACGGTTTGGGTCTGATGATTTTGGGCCCAGGGCTCTGTGGGCTCGGTCCGCGTGCAGGTCGTGATCCGATAGGTCAGGGACGAGCTGCAGAAAGAGTCTGCGGAGGTATGGTTGGAGTTCTTCATGTGTGATATTTTCAGGGATATTTTTGAGACGGATGTTCTGCCTCCGCTCCCTGTTCTCCATGTCCTCGAGCTTGTTTTGCATGTGTCGGATCGCCTCTCCGCATCTCAGTACTTCTTCGTGGGTCTCTGCCTGCTCATTTGTGATTCCCTCCATTTTCACCTCCAGATCTTCTGTACGCTCCGTCAGCGCTTCCACTTCTGCCCGGATAGTTTGAAGGGCCTTTTCCGTGTCCTCCTGGACCCCCCTCCTCATTTTAATGATTAAGGCGTCAAAAAAATCTTTATTTAAGACGGGGGGATCCGAGTCAATCGGGCTCTGTCAGCCGCTGCGCACCTCGTGCTCCGGTTCTTCTCCGGCGCCATCTTGCTCATCGGGGCTGATATCAGCCAGGCGTTGTGCCGGGGGGAAGAACTTGGTGACGGGGCATTGACTCTTCCTCTGCGGCTTCCCTGCCATCTCTCCGGTGTTTGCTCTTGGTGTGGGGTCGATTTTCGGGGAGTTTGAGGTGGGGAATAAGCTTATTCTGGTGTTTGTATTGGTGAGGGCGCCGGGAGCTCTCTCACTAGCAAACCATCGGCTGTGACGTCACCGGAAGTCCACCCTCTCTGATATAATTTTAGTCATTTGTTTTATGATAATCTGACTCAACTCCATAAATTCTCTATTTTTCCCCAGCGTAAGATTTTATCCCATATACTTTTTCTTTTAGACAAATACAGGAGGTCTTTGTTAGTCATTTGAGAAATAGTTGAAACCTGGGAGCTGTTAGAATGGGTTGGATAAAAGGTGAAGGTTTTATGCCGATCACTATGTTGGAAAATCTCCATCTTATTAAAACTTTCCATGACCGTTTTTGGAGACTGAGGATGTGTAGATGTGTTCCTGAAATCTTACCATATCTGATTCTCCCAGGAAACATTCTATGGAATGCCCTTCCCCTCAATACCAGACTAGCACCCTCTCTATCCACCTTAAGACCCATCTTAAAACACACTTGCTTAAAGAAGCATATGAGTAGCTCCATGGCTGATACTTTACACCTTATACATCGACCATGGCCCCTTGCAAACGCACTTACCAGAATGCCCTCCTACTGTCTCTGTACATTCTTCCTCCTTACCAATTAGATTGTGAGCTCTTCGGGGCAGGGACTCCTCTTCCTAAGTGTCACTTCTTCCTATTATGTGTTATTTGTATTATTTGTTATTTATATGATTGTCACGTGTATTACTGCTGTGAAGTGCTATGCACTGTACATTAATGGCGCTATATAAATAAAGATATACATACATACATGTACAGTATCATAGCGAAATTGAGGCAAAGTGCGTCATTTCCATCTTGCATCTCTGTAACAAGGTCTTTGTTCTAAAAATGTTCGCGGTTTGCGTCACCTTGCAATTTGGGAAGGGACAACAGGAGGAGTTAGGGAGGCGTTACATGACGCACAGATTATAATGAGATATACAGGCATACCTCGCTTTAAGTACACTCACTTTAAGTACACTCGCGAGTAAGTACATATCGCCCAATAGGCAAACGGCAGCTCACGCATGCGCCTGTCATCACGTCCTGAACAGCAATACCGGCTCCCTGCCTGTACCGAAGCTGTGCGCAAGCGGCGAGACTATAGAGCCTATTACAAATGCGTTATTTACATCAGTTATGCACGTATATAACGATTGCAGTACAGTACATGCATCGATAAGTGGGAAAAGGTAGTGCTTCACTTTAAGTACATTTTCGCTTTACATACATGCTCCGGTTCCATTGCGTACGTTAATGCGGGGTATGCCTGTAGTCAAATCTGCCAGGATAGAGGTGGCGTAAACGTTTCTTGCCAACAATTTGCTTCAGACGTAAGAATCAGTGTCTCCCGTTGGACGTGAAACGTCAAAACAAATGCCCTTTGATACATCTCCCTGAAGTCTTTTAGAAGCAAAATATATTTCCGTTGACATAGTTACATAGTAGATTAGGTTGAAAAAAGACATATGTCCATTAAGTTCAATCGCTATTAAACATTTAATGATGGTGTAAAGTGTGGTGCCCACTGGGGTATTCGTTTGGAGAGAATGTCTCTTTAAAGTTAATTTACGAATGTATTTATGTAGATCAATAAAAAGTTCAAAGGAGTTACAGGCCCTTTGAAGGTGAAAATGAGAAGAACTTTGCTAAAAGTGTAATTTGTACTATCGTTAAATACCGATCAGGGAAATTGAATATTGTGATATATCTATTTATATGCATATATGTATGTATGTACAGTATATAGTTATTAGGCTAAACCCCAAGCTTCATATAGATTCCTTCCCTAGTACCAGTGTTTGAAGTGTGGTGAGGATACTGATTTTTGTATTTTTACACCCAAAGTACCACTACTCTCTTATTTAACAATCTTACTCCATGTTCTAATTTAAAAAAAAATGCAATTTGAGGTTTCTTTTGTACAGCGAATAAAACCAAATTCCCATGTCTCAGACACACCTGTAACCCAGTGTTTCCCTATTATTTCTGAGCACAGGGTTGGCTCAAGTCCAGTCCCCAAGACACCCCCAAACCGGTCAGGTGTTAAGGATATCCCAGCTCCAGCACAGGTGGCTCAATCAGTGGCTCGGTGCAAGACTGGGCCACCTGTCCTGAAGCTGGGATATCCTTAAAACCTGACCTGTTAGGGGGGTCGTGAGGACTGGAGCTTAGTACCACTGTCTTAGCATACAGTGCTTCCACTGCAGCCCGGGATTCTGGGAAATGACATGCAAATGAGCACATTGTCACCTTTTGCCTAATGTCCATTTTACCACGGACCCCTATAAGCTTAAACCTGCCATTGTACACAGCTTTTGAACTCCTCTCCATTTATACGTTATTTACAACATAACTGTTGCTTCAATCTTTCTACAATACAGTGCGAAGAGTGTTGCCCAAGTCTAATAACTGTACAGTAGCTCTTTGTGAAATTGTGCACAGTTCTAGTACTTTTTAAGCACGTTCTTTCTACACCACCTCCCTCACCTCCTCCTTCCACGCAACTCTCTCTCTTATGGGTTCCTGTTGTTACAGATGGGCGAAACGGTCAAAATCCGTTTGGCGGAATTTCCCGCGCTTTCAAGATTCGTTCTGCGGTGTATAATCCGCAGGCGGCTTGTTCCAGTTTCAATCCGTGCGGATTAATCCAAAATCGCCTAATCCACGGATTCCGCATGCGGATTGCAGAATCCACGGGTTCGATTCTTTGAATCCCCCCAGTGGCTCCCTAATATCCGTGGCTTGGATTGGCGGTGATAAAAAAAAAATAATCCAGAAAAGACGAATCGGCCTTTTTGAGCCCGATTGGCGGAAATCTGCAGACCAAAGGAACCAGACGATCAGAGGCGGATCCAAAGCCGCAAAAAAAAAATGTGTCCATCGCTACTTATTGTCCAACAATACAGATATTAAATAGAAATAGTAATTATTAAAGTTGATGTAGAAGTCAATGTTATGTGACAACAAAAAGGAAATAACACGTTTTTTTTCCCTATTTTTCAGATGTTTTTATTAAAAAGAAAAGTCAAATAAGCAATTGTGAAACAAAATTAATATTCTGGTCGCTAAGGCCGCAGAAGCCCCAACCCAGGAACATTTAAAAAATAAAAATAAAAAATGAGTTTCTTTTATTATTAAATCATAAATCCGCTTTCTATTATTTCTTCTCATAAATAGAATCATTCTCAGCTATTTAGAATATGGTGGAATTATGGCTGGGAAAAAAAAAAATAGAATTAATGCCATAAATGGATAAAAATGGTCTTCTTGCTGTAAAAACAAAAAAACAAAAAAATAAAATAAAAAATTTGGCAGTTTTTTTTTATACACGTCCTATGTATAATAACTAAAAAAATGTGCTACAATTAATATAAAATGCTTTACTATAAAGTAAGCTACTCATTTTATTTCTATACACAAAAAAAACCTTAAAGATGTATTCAACACAGTCCTAAAACCACATGATAAATCTACTTACAACTATTAAACAAATTATATTTTTCATCATTTTTTTTTTCACATTGCATTTTTCATATTTTTTTGTTGTATATTTGCACCTTTTTTTTGTTATTTTTTTACTTAGGCATTCTGTAATCTCCCACTTCTGAATAATTTGGGGGGAGGGGGGAGGGGAGGGAGTGGGAGAGTTTTAAATATACAATATTAACAGACCTCTTTACATACTGTTTCTGACTAAGTCAGAAAAGATCCTTTTACCGAGCAGTCTCATTAAACGGTTTTCCTCCGCGCTTGTCCGTGGCAACGCTGGTGACAAGGAGAAGAGTCGTCTTTTGTTCTTCATAAGTTACGGGGGGGGGTTTGGCTTTATTTTCACCAAGTACGCTTTTCGGAAACTAAACCGGTTCTCAAGAGGCTTGAAGGGAACTGTCCGCTTAGTCTGCGTTTCTTGGTTACTGTGGCTTCCCTGGTCTTTCTTAAGATGTCCAGTGCTGTAGACCTTCTGAAATGTCCACTCCTTGAGCTTTCGTTTGCGAATAAACTTCTGGTTTTAGGTGAGGTAGAGTGACTTATCCCCAGGCAGAGAACTGAAGGAAAACAAGAAGGGAAGGATGATGAGACAATGGGACACATTTATTGAGCAGTCTTATTCTACAAGGCATCTTCCGAAGCTGGAAGACACCATAGAACTCTTTCAAGTCAACGGGCTGGAAGATGCCTTCCGAAGCTGGAAGACACCTGGAAACCCTTTCAAGTCAACAAGCTGGAGGATGCGTTCCGAAGCTGGAAGACACCTTGAAACCCTTTCAAGTCAACAAGCTGGAGGATGCCTCTCAATGGTGGAAGGGGTCTTTTGGCTGAAGACGGCTTTCTTAATATGGGACATAGTTCACAAATAGGATTCAAGAATTGAGTATTGGTTATGGAGAAGTGAAGGCTCTTTGGAAGTTGGGATACCTCTTAACCCCTTTGCAGGTAGACTGGTACAGTAATTGCTCCATAATGGGCTCCTGGCCCCTCTACAATATAATTTATTATAGATGTAACTGATCTTTATATAGGCATCTAGGACAATTAACCAGGACATTTGGCCACCGGGACAGTTCGCAGCCGCAGGTAATCCAAGCCATAACCTTCAACCCTAACCCATAAACCTAATCTTAACCCTAAAAAAAGTAACCCCTCTTCCTAACCTTAACCTCTAACACTAACCCCTAAAACTCTAACCCCTAAACTTACCTTAACCCTAAAAACCCTCACCTTAACTGGCAACCCTAAAAACCCTACCTCTGTGGCCAAACGGCCGTTATGCAGCGGTGTATACAGAACGTTTAAATCCTCTCAGGTCTCGTCTCTATGTATATACCCTTACGGTTTCAAAATATATATAATTTGTTATTGTTTTTGTTATTTTGGACTGGCCTCTTTAAATACAGAAAGGGTCACAAATGGAACGCACCTATGTTGATTAACTAGACTGTAAGCTCCTCGGAGCAGGGACTCCTCTTCCTAAATGTTACTTTTATGTCTGAAGCGCTTATTCCCATGACCTGTTTTTTATATTATATGTTATTTATATGATTGTCGCGTATTACTACTGTGAAGCGCTATGTACATTAATGGCGCTATATAAATAAAGACATACAGTACAATACTAAATGTAGATCTTTTCTTTCTAATGGGGCACAGCAAGGCTACTTTTTGAAGCCACATAGATCCCAGCCTAACGTGCCTCTTCCCACCCACTTCTCACACAACCTCCCTCCCCTTCTCTTCCTCTCCACTATCGCTTTGCTGGGCCCTTAATAATACAAATAAAAGTCTGAGACGGGTTCCCTAAGATTTTAAGAGTAATAGACACTGGTCAATATTTGTCTGCTGGACCTAATATGGCTGCTGGCCCCTCTGGCATTAAATGGGTTAATATCTCCGAAACCACGGCGGGCCAGCTGCTGGGACATAGTGTGTCTGGGGAGGGCTCCTGCTTTAAATCCCCCGTACTTATATGCTATCAAATGTTATGTTTCTATGAGAAAGAGAAGAGCTAGAACAGGAGGTTGTTCCCTGAGGCAGGAGCCTCATGGGCGTTGTGAGTTTAGTACGTCTTCACAGAAAGGGTGGGTGGATGCGTGGAATAGCCTCCCAGCAGAGGTGGTAGGGGCTAATACAGTAAGGGAACTCAAACATACGTGGGGAAGATATAAGGAAACCCTAAATATGAGAGAACGCTGAGGATCTAATAGAGTCAACCCATTGAATAGACCATAAGGTGGGTTCCAGTGCCGAACACTGCTTAGTCAACATGGGACCTTATTCCCAAGCTTAATTATTTAATTCTTATCAGATCTCCCTGAATATACAAATGGGAAAAGAATAGTTGTATGTTCATTACATGTTTCACACATTACGACCTTTGGACCAATGATGTCATAACAGTCTGTACAATAAACTCCATGGGGATTACTGCCACGGGCCCCCATATAACCATGGGGATAAGGGTGAGTCCCTCCTAGGGCCAAAGTGAACTTAGAGCAACAGCATGTTTAATAGGCTAATTATAGGTGACCAGGTAGGGTCTGAGGTTTAATAGATAGGAGAAAGGGCAGACTGTGTGGGCCGCGTGGTTCTGCCGTCACATGGTATGGCCCGACGTATTGTACAGAGCCAGCACTCCGCTGGGAAGCACCGCTCACCTGCAGTGGTTGATCCCGCACTCTCTGCTGGGAAATTCGTTGTCCCACTCCGTGTTCCCGGGGGGATTGGAGGATGCGGGGGATCGCGGGCCGCCGCTGTTCGGAAATTCCGACGGGATATGTGAGAAGTCCTGTGGGGAGCAGCAAAGGGGCCGTTAGTGAGAGAGGTTGGGAGAAGGCAGACGAGGACTCTGGGTAGTGCCATGCAAATAAGCATGTGCTGTGCTGAGCGTGGCACTTTTAGCTTCCTACTCATTTTGTACATGGACGACTACCTACAGCAGAGGGTCTCAACTCCAGTCCTAAAGACTCTCCAAGAGGTCAGATTTTGAGGATATCCCTGCTTCAGCACAGGTGGCTGAATCAGTCCCTGCTTCAGCACAGGTGACTCAATCAACGGCTCAGTCTCGAGGACTGGAGTTGAGAACCTCTGATCTACAGGTCTGGCCTGCGACACTACACAGCTTAAACAGCTAAGCCTGGAACATGGAAGTGTAGAGTGAGAGTACCCACTCAGAGACATCTGTTAACCCTCCTCAGTTTGAGCTTGTCCCCTGCCTGTGAAGCTGGTAGTGGTGGCAAATCAGACACAAAACCGCACCCAGTACAGGAAAGACAGCGACCCCATGAGAGTGTCCAGATGGTCTCCCACAGCCCCCCAAACCCACTTCACTCACCCCATTGCGCCCATGTCAGACAGTGGTTAAGCTGCAGGCGAGGATTCTGGGTAGTGACATGCAAAACCCATATTATCCACAGATCTAAAGGTGCAGCCACACCCGTGATCAATTGAAACGAATGGCGGGGATAGGCTCAACGGGTTATTATTACCGAGCGACACTTTCCCCAAAAGGACATGTTCTTACATCATTTTTTGAAGCCGGCCATTCGATAAATATGATTGCCGTGTAATTGCCGATGTACGTTAATGGGGTGAAGGAACACACACAGTAGTAGGGTTTAGGGTTTAAGCAGAATCCCGGACAAACACTATTGTTCAGCGTGACCAGAAAACGAGGTAGCCATGAAGCACAGTACCCCTACTTTTTGCTTAAGGCGCACTCACCTGTTGCTGTGTGGGAGACGAGTTCATGGGGGACTGCAGTGCCATGGAAGGGGACAGTATTGGCGACTGTTGCATGTTGATGGATTGGTTAAGAAGGGAGCTCGGAGGATGGCGCAGAGACAGCTGCTGGTGGAGGGGGGGGCTGATCTGGAAGGGGGGAGGGGGCGAGGCACTGATGCTGGGCAGCATGGACTTGGAGTTGAGGCTCCGGGACAGGCCAGGGTGAGGGTGCCCGCGGTAATTCTGCAGGTCGGCGGGGGACAGGAAGGAACCCAGGCCAGGGTACGGGGAGGAGGGCTGCGGCGGCAGATTGTACATGGCTTGTTTGGGGAGGATCATCTTCGATGGTTGGTTGGGCTGAGAATTCTTGGTCTCTCCCTGGTCACTGTAGCTCTAATGGAAGATAAAATGAAACGTCATAATTGTGTCCACTGTGACTCGTTTTTCTTTAGCCCCTATTTCATTTACAAGATGGAAATTGGGGGGGTCCCCTTGAGCAAAACGCAGCTAGTTACCTCCCGGTTCGTGAGATATTTCCCAGTGAAGTTACCGGATTTAAATCTCCCTCGGGGGAAACAAAATGGCTGCCAAATAGGCCAATAGGAAGTAGCAATATCATCGGTTGTGGCTTCCTATTGGGCGACCATTTAAGTCCCCCCTTAAAAGAAGTAACATTGGTTAGTTTACCAGTAATTGTCTCGGGACCCGGGGCGTCCCCACAGCTGAAAATAGTGCGGTTCAGCTATGGAGGACCCTTCAGTTTCAACCCTGTAAAAAGGGGTTAGAGTTTTAATGCACAACCTTAGTATTGCTTAGTGGCGGCCATTTTATTCCCCCGATGATGGAGAAGGCAAACACTGAATGGGTGAGTTCCTGGAGTTGATATATATATATATATACATAAATACACACCAAAATGTTGGTCTTGATTTACAAAAGGGCATATTCTAGCGATGTGGATGAAGGAGGCAGGACTTAGTGAGGGCCTGAATGTGAGGAATTACAGAGAGGGGTGAAAAGTCAAAGATGACCCAATGGCCGGACCTGGGATGTAGACAAGACTGTGGAGTTTTTAACAGTGAGAGAGAATTAGAGTGTAGAAGCGATAGTAGAAGGGAGGAAGATGAGGAGTTTTGGGGATGTTAGGCTTCAAGTAGCGGATGGACCCACAGGAAAAGATAAAGGATAGATAGTTGGGGACACAAGACTGTGGAGGAGGAGTAGATTCGGGTCTCATCAGCATAGACTTGTTACTGAAAGCCAAATGAGTTTATAAGTTCACCAAGAGAAGAAGCATAGAGTGAGAGAGCAGAGGGACTAGGACAGAGCCTTGTGGGACCCCAACAGAAAGAGGGAGTGAAGAGTAGGAGACACCAGAGAAGGAAACACTGAAGGAACGGTTAGATAAGTAGGACGTGAACAAGGAGAGGGCTGTGTCATGGAGTGGACAGTGTGCAGGAGAAGGGGGGATTGACAGTGTCAAAGACAGCAGAGAGATCCAGGAGAAATGACCTTTACTCTTTGATTTGCGTAAGACGTTGGCCACTTTTGTTGGTGCCGTCTCAGTGGAGTGTGCAGGGTGGATTGCAGAGAGTCGAGCAAGAAATGAGAGAATAGAAGGTGAATCAAGCAGGTCGCTTAAGTAGCTTGGGGGCAAAGGGGAGAAGAGAAATATGGCGGTAGTTAAGAGAGAGAAGCTGGGTAAAGAGAGGACTTCTACAGAATGGGCGTGATGAGTGCTGTAGATGTGAATGTGCCAGTGGTGAGGGAAAAGTTAAAGAGTTAAAGTGGGACTTGGTTTGGCCAAGAGGGCGCTAAGAGGATGTGATGGAGTAGGGTCATGGGGCATACTGTAGGGTAAGATGAGCTGGACACCTCTCAAAAATGAGCTAAGGCTGGATTTGGATGTGCAGAGGGAGGGAGGTGGGGCACATGATGAGATGTCAAGTCAGATAATGTCTATTTTATCTTTAAAGTAGGTGGCAAGGTCTTCAGGCCGAGAAGTATTGTAGGTTTGCTTGGCAAGGGAAAGCACAGTGTAGTAGGAATCTGAATTGACCTTCAGCAGAGGTCATGGGTTGAGTTAGTGTGCAACTGTGGTTGTGGCTTCAATGGTCAGTGGTGGCAGTAGCCACTTTGTCTAGGGAAGATGAAAGTGGACTATTGTAAAGAGTGGCTGCCAGGTATTTGAGATATATATATATAGCCAATAAAGAATATCACTTATGAGCACATTCACATGTCTAGGAAAGGTCTGCAGCCCTGCCTTTCAACCATTATTACCTTGCATACAGTGTTCCCACTGCAGCAAGGGATTCTGGGAAATGACATGCAAATGAGCACACGTGTCACCTTTTGCCTGGAATATCCATTCACATGGAGCCCATTTAAGTTGATGTATCGCCGTTCACACCGCTTTTAAACACAGCATGGGCTCACAAGTGATATTCTTTATTGGCTATATGCTAACGGTGGAGGTTTTCTGTCGCCTTTTTCACCCACCATAACTTAAAAAAAATATATATATATATATATGATATTATAACAACACACGATAAGGTTTCAACCATTTCCTGCAGGGGCAAGAGGTTCAAATCAGTATCCAGTAGAAGTGCTTTATTTTTCATGCTGCTGGAAATCAGCCCACACAGAACAATAATGGGATGAGGATCACGCAGTTAAATTGCCCAGGCTCGTTAGTAAGAGAACTGCTTAATGACCCACAAATCACATTTCACATTCAAATGATGATAACACCCTGCTGAATCCTCCCACCGATCCCCCATTGTATGCTTATCCTTTTTCCCCCTTCTCCCTCTTCTCTTAGAGAGAGAATTTAGCATAAGTACTAGAGGTGTCAATCACAGGCTGGTAACGACCCCCCTGGATCTGTTCTCCGGATAATGATATGCTGAATGTTAGGTGCCTAAAGTCTGACTTTGCATTAGCATTAGAAGTCATCTTAATTTCAGTCTCTGGGATTTATACATGGAGGGTGTGGAAGATGAGAAAAGATTTTTTGGGGGGTTTAATCCAGCGTTTCTTAGCATGAGTATATACTTAGGGGGTTTATATGGTGCAATAGGGAGCGGTTATATGGGGTAATAGGAGTTATAAGGTGGTGTTATATTGGGCAATAGGAGGAGATATAGGGAGCGGTTATATGGGGTAATAGGAGGAGTTATAGGGAGCGGTTATATGGGGTAATAGGAGGAGTTATAGGGAGCGGTTATATGGGGTAATAGGAGTTATAGGGAGGGGTTATATGGGGTAATAGGAGGAGTTATAGGGAGCGGTTATATGGGGTAATAGGAGTTATAGGGAGTGGTTATATGGGGTAATAGGAGGAGTTATAGGGAGAGGTTCTATGGGGTAAAAGGAGGAGTTATAGGGAGCGGTTATATTGTGTAATAGGAGGAGTTATAGGTAGGGGTTATATAGGGCTATAGGGAGCGGTTATATAGTTAATTAAGAGTTATAGGGAGAGGTTATATGGGGTAATAGGAGGAGTTATAGGGAGCGGTTATATGAGGTAATAGGAGGAGTTATAGGGAGAGGTTATATGGGGTAATAGGAGGAGTTATAGGGAGCAGTTATATGGGGTAATAGGAGGAGTTATAGGGAGCGGTTACATGGGGTAATAGGAGGAGTTATAGGGAGCGGTTATATGGGGTAATAGGAGGAGTTATAGGCAGCGGTTATATGGGGTAATAGGAGTTATAGGGAGCGGTTATATGGGGTAATAGGAGGAGTTATATGGGGTAATAGGAGGAGTTATAGGGAGCGGTTACATGGGGTAATAGGAGGAGTTATAGGGAGCAGTTATATGGGGTAATAGGAGGAGTTATAGGGAGCAGTTATATGGGGTAATAGGAGGAGTTATAGGGAGCGGTTATATGGGGTAATAGGAGTTATAGGGAGGGGTTATATGGGGTAATAGGAGGAGTTATAGGGAGCGGTTATATGGGGTAATAGGAGTTATAGGGAGTGGTTATATGGGGTAATAGGAGGAGTTATAGGGAGAGGTTCTATGGGGTAAAAGGAGGAGTTATAGGGAGCGGTTATATTGTGTAATAGGAGGAGTTATAGGTAGGGGTTATATAGGGCTATAGGGAGCGGTTATATAGTTAATTAAGAGTTATAGGGAGAGGTTATATGGGGTAATAGGAGGAGTTATAGGGAGCGGTTATATGAGGTAATAGGAGGAGTTATAGGGAGAGGTTATATGGGGTAATAGGAGGAGTTATAGGGAGCAGTTATATGGGGTAATAGAAGGAGTTATAGGGAGCGGTTACATGGGGTAATAGGAGGAGTTATAGGGAGCGGTTATATGGGGTAATAGGAGGAGTTATAGGCAGCGGTTATATGGGGTAATAGGAGTTATAGGGAGCGGTTATATGGGGTAATAGGAGTTATAGGGAGTGGTTATATGGGGTAATAGGAGGAGTTATAGGGAGAGGTTCTATGGGGTAAAAGGAGGAGTTATAGGGAGCGGTTATATTGTGTAATAGGAGGAGTTATAGGGAGAGGTTATATGGGGTAATAGGAGGAGTTATAGGGAGCGGTTATATGGGGTAATAGGAGGAGTTATAGGGAGCGGTTATATGGGGTAATAGGAGGAGTTATAGGGAGCGGTTATATGGGGTAATAGGAAGAGCTAAAAAAGTCAAAACTGTTGTAAACATATATTTATATAAATATATACGCTTGAAAACATGTATTTCCAGGTTTTTAAATGATTGTAAATATTCTTTTTACTTTCTAAATTTGAATTCATATAATATATATATATATATAGAGAGAGAGAGAGAGAGAGAGAGAGAGAGAGAGAGTCCACAGTCTTCTTTTCCCTAGCTATCCCCCAGTTCTGCTTTGATTATACATGTAGATACATATACTGCAGCTCTGTGATTGGTAATACAGCCCCGCTCCCCTGGGGGTGCCCCTCCCCCCTCCCCCCCCCAGTGCCATGTTATTTATTAGTGCCACTCCCCTGGGAGCTGCGGGGATAAGACACTATAGCCCGTTACCTTGGAAACCAGGCTGGCTCTGTATGCTGCCAGTGCTTTCAGATACTCCTTCTTCGCAGCCTCGGTCTTCCTCTTATACGCCTGCAAGAGTCACACACAGAGGGGCGCTTAGTGTTATAACCATGCCAGAGGGGGGGGGACATGGAGAGATGGGGGGGGAGACAGGGAGAGATAGGGGGAGGCATGGAGAGATAGGGGGGAGACAAGGAGAGATAGGGGGAGGCATGGAGAGATGGTTGGAGACAGGGAGAGATAGGGGGAGGCATGGAGAGATAGGGGGAGACATGGAAAGATAGGGGAAGGCAGGGAGAGATAGGGGGAGGCATGGAGAGATAGGGGAGGCATGGAGAGATAGGGGGAGACATGGAGAGATAGGGGGAGACATGGAGAGATAGGGGGAGACGAAGAGATAGGGGGAGACGAAGAGATAGGAGGAGATGAAGAGATAGGAGGAGACGGAGAGATAGGATGAGACGGAGAGATAGGGGAGACATGGAGAGATAAGGGAGACATGGAGAGATGGGGGAGATGGAGAGATAGGGGGAGGCAGGGGAGACATGGAGAGATAGGGGGAGACAGTGGGCGAAGGAGAGATAGGGGGGAGGCAGGGGAGACATGGAGAGACAGGGGGAGACAGAGAGATAGGGGATGCAGGGGAGACAGATAGATAGGGGGGAGACAGAGAGATAGGGGAGGCAGGGGAGACATGAAGAGATGGAGGGAGATCAGGGGGAGAGGGGCATTATCTTTCTGCTCAGAAACTTGAGCTAATGGAGCGGCTGAAGGATGACATACTTACTGCATGTATACGTTATGTGTGTGTGTGTGTATGTATATATATATATATATATATATCCCAGAATCCCTTGCTGCAGTGGAAGTGCTGGGTGATAATGGTGAAAGGCGGGATTGCAGACCTGTCTAAGACATGCAAATGAGCATACAGTAATATTTCCATTTGATATATATATATAGCAAATGTAAATATTACTGTATGCTCATTTGCATGTCTTAGACAGGTCTGCAACCCCGCCTTTCACCATTATCACCCAGCACACAGCACTTCCACTGCAGCAAGGGATTCTGGGAAATGACATGCAAATGGGCACACAGTGTCACCTTTTGCTTCAAAACCATTTTTAACATGGTTCCCTATAGGCTGTGCCCATTTGCATGTCATTTCCCAGAATCCCTTGCTGCAGTGGAAGTGCTGTGTGCTGGGTGATAATGGTGAAAGGCGGGGTTGCAGACCTGTCTAAGACATGCAAATGAGCATACAGGAATATTTCCATTTGCGCTATATATATATATATATAATACTGTGACACTGTGTGCTCATTTGCATGTCACTTCCCAGAATCCCTTGCTGCAGTGGAAGCACTGTATGCTAGGTGATAATGGGGAAAGGCGGGGGTGCAGACCTGTCTAAGACATGCAAATGAGCATACAGGAATATTTACATTTGCTATATGCTTTGCTGTGGAGGGTTTTTGTCACTTTTTTCACCCACCATAACTTAACTAAGTATATATATATATATATATATATATATATATATATATATATATATATATATATATATATATATATATACATGTAGAGGTATCAGTACCGTGTCAGCTGAGCTTCAATAATCAAAAAATAAATAGATGATACCGTTCTGTGGCTAACGAAATGCTTTTATTTGTGCGAGCTTTCGAGATACACTGATCTCTTCTTCCGGCGATGTTACAATGAATGAAGCAAGCAAAAGCTATACTATAAACAGTGTCTATTGGAATGTTATCTGTGCTGGTCCTTCCCCTGGTGTGGATGTGTTTTATGGCTGGAGGTGTCAAAAAGTTCCTGAAAGCAAGTGATGAAAGAGTGTGTATGTGTATCAGTGTGAATAAAAATGAATGGAGAGCCCACAGTATATACAGTGCTTTGTTCGACAAATCACCCAAAAATCTACTCGCCAAACAAAAAAATCTACTCGCCACCTAGTACCACACGTGTGCTGCTTGGGCCAATAGGAGCTCGCCACGATGTTAAATCCACTCGCCCGGGGCTTGCAAATGTATAGGTTTGTCGAACACTGTATATATATATATATATATATATATGTGTGTGTGCGACTACTATAACCTCCTGCTGTCCGGCCTTCCTGCCTCTCACCTGTCTCCCCTCCAATCTATCTTAAACGCTGCTGCCAGAATCACTCTACTTTTTCCTTAATCTGTCTCAGAGTCTCAACTGCTGAAATCCCTCTCCTGGCTTCTATCAAATCCCGTATCACACACACTTTTAAGGCTTTACACTCCTCTGCTCCTCCTTACATCTCACCCTAATATCTCACTATACCCTCCTCTGTACCTCCTTCCACCCACACTAATCTGTCACTATACCCTCCTCTGCCCCTCCTTACATCTCACCTAATATCTCACTATACCCTCCTCTGCCCCGCCTTACATCTCACCCTAATATCTCACTATACCCTCCTCTGCCCCTCCTTATATCTCACCCTAATATCTCACTATCCCCTCCTTTCCTGTCTTGCCTTTAAATTCTTCATGGGCAAGCTACCCAGCTACCTGAACAAGCTCCTCACCCCTACCACCTGCAGCACTTATCACCTGAGATCAGACTCCAAAAGACTATTCATGGTGCCAAGGCTCAACAAAGTATCCGGACGTTCCTCCTTCTCCTTCCGTGCACCCCAAAACTGGAACAACCTACCAGAGACTCTCACATCCACCACCAGTTTAAGTTCTTTCAAATCTAAGGCTGTCTCACATTTTAACCTGGTCTGTAACTGTTTCATACGCTCATAATATACATTTTCTTTAACTGTGCACGCAATGTCTTGTATATAATGTATACCCTGTTCATTTATGTAACTGTACTTGTAACCATGTACTATTTGTTTTACTCTGTGCCCAGGACATACTTGAAAACGAGAGGTAACTCTCAATGTATTACTTCCTGGTAAAATATTTTATAAATAAATAAATTACATCTCACCCTAATATCTCACTATACCCTCCTCTGCCACATGCACCATGAACGCACAACAGTTTACAAACAGTCTTATCACAAAAGAGATTAGGTTTTAAAACACCACGTTGCCAGTCGCACATGCGTAAGATACGGCTCGCGCATGCGCATAGGACCTCGAGGTTGCGGCGGCCATTACAAGTGCCGGATGCAGTGTCAGTGAGTGACGACGGCCATTTCATGTTCTGCTCCGCAGGGGAACTACACGTCCCAGGATCCCCTGGGGCGGTCCAATCACGTGGGCAGTGTTAGCCAATAGGGCAGCAGAACTCACTGTGAGGAGAGAGGCAGTTTCGCACGAAGGGCTTGTGCTGGCAGTTGGAGTCAGGACTTAGAAGGGGAAGGTAGTGTCCGGGTGCCAGTGGCTCCCGCACTAAGCCCGATTGCCCCTTAGGTACCAAATAGGCCCCAACCACGATAAGCTTGTGGCTGTTACAGAGAAAGGCCCACAGATAGGGACATTTCCCCAGTAGCCTGGTTAGTGTTAGGCCACGCTTATAGTGCCGTCGATGCGACACGACGGGTGACGGCACCCGTCGCCACAGGCGAGTTATATTTCGCTGTGCGGCGGCGTCGCGGGTTTCCTGGCATTTGATTGTTTCAAGGGCTGTCACATGAGGCGAAAGCCCTTGAAAAATCAAATTTTGGCGGCTATCAGTTTTCGCGACGGCTCCGTCGTTCCTACTATAAGCACACGCGGCAACAGCAATGCATGTTTTCGGTCGACGTCGCGTCGCCAGCACTATAAGCGCACGCGGCAACGGCATTGCATGTTTTCGGTCGCCGTCGCGTCGCCAGCGCTATAAGCGCGGTCTCAGGCATTAGTGACGCTGCGCGGTGATTTGCGGCCTGTGGTCTGGGACCAGACCACCTACAATACAGACTCTTAAAGGTGAGACCCTCCAACGGGAGTTCACCCCACGCAGAGGCGGGCGACGACGTCGCTGGATCAGGTAAAGGCAGTACCGGTAGTTCCTTTAGTTACGGGGGACCATGGGCTACATATGTATGTTAGCTAATATAGTTGAGGATTAGCTTGGTATTATAGGGGTGTATGTTTGATTGGAGGCCGGCTTACAAGCCACTCCCCTGGGAAGGAGGGGGTTTTCCTCTAAGGTTTGAATTTAGCAGTTACTTCTGTGCTGACGTCCCTGCATGGAGGAAACACCAGTAGAGCCTCTCCTGGATAGGAGTGAGGCTGAGGCCTTGCCATGTTAGGGGGTAAGGTGTGCTGAGGAGGGGTGCTTAGGGCCTCAAGCCCTGGGAACTGCCTTCAGGGAATCTAGCCTTTGATATCTATGCTAGACCCAAATAAATAACCAGTTGTATCATCTCTGGTGCGTTCCTTGAAAACTGAGTTGCTTGTGAGGACCATCCTGGCTGCCCAAGGATCCTCATAGGATGGAGGCGCTGCGCTGACAGAAGAACCATCACGGAGAGCCTGTCCTGATGCCTCCCCATACCATTGCGGAGCTCTCAGGCCTTATGTTCCACCTAACAGGTATGCACCACACCAGAACACACTTGGTAGCGACATGATCTCCCTTGGAGGGGGGGGGTGTGCTACATTTGGAGGCGCTGCTGAGATAACCTCAGGACAGGCTTTTGTAGCAAGAGAAGGAGGTACTCTCCTATTACGCCAAATGCAGAGGGCCCATGGGTGTAGTGTCCATAGGGGACTCTATGGGATCTGATGGAACAAACTCCCCGCTAAGTGGAGCTACAACGTGGACCCCTCCTCTCTAAGTTACATGCACGTGCAGTGCGTGTTTAGTCGCTATGTACCAAGAACAGGTGATGGGGCAGTTTCCCAGAGGCTTCACCAAAGGGAACAGTGGCCTGCGCCATGCAGTTTTAGTCTCTGAAATAAGTTCTGTATATGCAGGTAGTATCCGAGGAGGGGTCGCTTGACCTTCAAGCAGCCAAGACTTCCGTTTGAGGAGCTGCAGCTATACTATGGCAGTCCCCACCCAGGGGGCTGCCGTGCGGAAATTCTATTACTAAGAAGTGGTGTGAGGGTAGTGCAGGGGGTGCATGGGCAGTGCCGTCTTAACGCATGGGCACGCTGGGCAGTTGCCCGGGGGCCCCATGAGCGTAGGGGCCCCATGCTAATCTATACACAGACCAGAATTTAACACTAATTTTCCGATCACCCGCCTCAACATTCACATCTCCCGCTAACTCGGTAGACGGAGAAACATTACGACTTGTAGCAGAGAGTTGGCAGGGGCCAGTGCACTGCTTTGCCCGGGGGCCTATAATGCTGTTAAGACGGCCCTGTGCATGGGACCTGAAAGTGCCGGACCCCGCCCCGGAACTGCAGCCTGCACCGTGCAGTTCTATTACTATGAAGTGGTGCGGGGGTAGTGTCCCAGGGGCCCCACCCCAGGGAACTGCGGTCTGCACCGTGCAACTCTGAGACAAGTATTGTGTGTGCGGGCAGGTATCCGAGGAGGGGCGCTTGACCTTCAAGAAGCCAGGACCTCTGTTTTGAGACCGCATGGCAATCTGTGCAAAAGTTGCAAGAACCTGTCTGCAAATATCTGGGTTTGGTGCAAAAGCCAAGCCGCATCCTGTTCTCTACAGCCGTTCTACTGAATTACCAGAGGGAGGAGCTGAAGGTACGTCTATCTACTGCCGCGCAGCAGATGTGGGGACTGTGTAGCCACTGTCGCACGCCTAACCGCCCCCTCTTAGATAGCTGCCGACGATGGATGCAAAGCAAGGCACTCACTTTGTCTGCTACTATTTTCCAACGGTGGGGCGAACTCTCTCCGCTTGGTTTGCCCTTTTGTGCGATCGGGTGGGACCTGCACTGGAATCCGATTCCCGGTGCTCTGAATGCAATGCACCATACTTCAGCCTCCAGGGACCTAGGGCGGAGACTGGGGGGACTGCCCGATATCACCGTGTTTCTCCAAGGGCTGATGGATATGGCTGGATAGCCATCCGTGACCTACCGGCCAGACTACTGGACCCGGTTTCACAACCTGGTTGGTTCCGAAATACTGTATGGGAGCCGCAGCTCAAAAAGTATGGACTATGGAGCGGGTTCTCGGGGAGCTATGGGAACTGATATAAGCGGCCTCTCCAGTCCTGCGGAGGGAATACTATCAGCGGACGTATCTAAGTCCCCTTCTGCTCTCCAGTCAGTTCCCGCTCCGACCTGTGCTTTAGAGGAGAGCCGTTGCCTGGACAGGCACGGTCGACCAATGCCTGCCACACCCTTGGTGGCCCGCTCCCCGCAGGAGGTATCTTCCACCTCTGGATCCGCGAGTTTCCGTCAGGACAGCGAGGGTGCGTCCGTCGATGAGGTGTCGGGACGGTTGTTTCCAGTCTCTCATGTCCCTGAGACGGGCTGAAGGATCTACTCTCCGGCCTCACTTTGCGAAGACCCTTTTTGCTCCGAATGCATCCGGGACGCTCTGGTCGTCTAAATATCAGCAAAGCCGTCCCTTTACTCCAACATCTGTTTGGGACTATCCAGGTAATGCCTTATAATGTGATGTGCTGATAACAGTTGAACTCTAGCTATCTTTGTACAATTTATCGGCTTTGAGGCTTATTAGGCTTATTAAGCCGCTTGATCTTTATGATCCAGGTATATCTGGTGACAATATCTGGTATGGAGACTACTTATGATGAGTATTTGTTCTTGCAGATCTTCCTGCTTAGCTGTTTATATCATTACTTCCGCTCTTTTTGCCTTCTCAGCTTGTAGATGTTGTGTTCCACCTTTATATTTTGACCGGCCAGTCTCGGAGGTAGGAGGTCATCTTGCCTGACTCCTCTCCGCAGTGTGTCATCTCATTATAGATAGAACACAGTACTCCCAGATATTCGGTAAGTGATTCAAGTGTTCATCTCCTGTGCCAGCGTGTTCTGAGGCCAGGTAGTGCCTCGTTATTGGGAGGATGAGGGACGTGTTTTTTTAATGTGTGTTAGTGATTGTATGTAATAAATGATTTATATTTTCTTGTATACAAGAGTGCTCTTCTTCAGGATGCTTTTTCTCCTGTGTGTTATTATTATTATCCCAGACGCAACGTCAGGGGCTACATTTTCTTACCTTCCTATACCGATTGTGGTCACAATTATAGTGTTATATGTTGCAGTTTTCTTGTGTATATATACACATAATTGCCAGATCTAATAATAAGGAGACAGCACACAGATGTTGATATTCCTATGATGTGTATTAAAAATACGAGGCACCGCAGCCGACGTTTCGGTCCACGTAGAGGGACCTTCCTCAGGGTTGTGCGACAAAAGAGTGACGGTGACATACCTTTATACCCTCACCCAAGTGTATTCTAACAATAGACAAACAATTAAAAAAATCACGAAAACCCGCAAAGCTTGTCAGCTGCAACTAATCAGATGCTGCAAGTCTATTGGTCCAAACTAGCCAAGCGATCTGCGCATGCGTGCCGGCAGACGAGTGCGTCATCCGGTAACCATGGCCGCATGTAACAGTGTGCACAAAGATTTATTATTGGATCTGGTAAATATTTCTTATTTATGCATATGGTACAAGCATCAGGAAATTTTGGAGTATATGGTAGTGCAAACTGCTTTATTATTGACACATTATATATATATATATATATATATATATATATATATATATATATATATATATATATATATATATATATATATATATCAATAATAAAGCAGTTGGCACTACCATATACTCCAAAATTATATATATATATATATATATATATATATATATATATATATATACCCAAATGATGCCGCGGGGTCACGTGACCCTGTTACCATGGAGCTGGTCGTGTGACGTCACTCCGCGTGACACCATGCCGTCACTTGATGCCGCGTTGCCATGGCGACGCGTCACACCAACGCGTCTGAACCCCGGTAAGTTTGTTGCAGAGGCTCACGCGTTCCCCCGGCATTTCATTTTAATGCCTCGGGGAAGAGCGCGGGACCTCTGCAAGCGGCCCGCGCCGCCCACAAAATATCCACCCACTTTGCGCACCGCTGACCTACAGCAAATAAAAATACCACTTTGTGGGCACATTCACGTCTCAGACAGGTCTGCCCCCCTGCCACCCCCATTATCTCTTTGCAAACAGTGCTTCCACTGCAGCCAGGGATTCTGGGTAATGGCATGCACAAAACGCTGTGTAATGCGGCAGGCTAAAGTCTATAGGGACCCATGTTAAAATGGATGAGAAGTATAGAGTGACACACTGTGAGTGCTGATTTGCCTGTCATTACCCAGAATCCCTTGCTGCAGTGGAAGCATCGCATGCTAAGAGATAATGGGGAAAGGCAGCGTTGCGGACGCTGGGCGTCGGAGACGTGGGAATGTGCTCACAACGTGGGGCTGCTATTTGCTGTATATGATTAGAATAATTTAGCTGTAAAACGCCGACATAATTTGGCGCCACTGTACGAGGAGGGTTTTTGTCACCATCACTTTTTTTTTATATGTCTAATAATCTACAAATAAATCATTGCCATTAAAATGGCGACACACAGAAGTGGCAGCGCCCTGATTGGTGGCGCTGATTTTAATGCCGTTCTCCGGCGCGTGTGCCCGACAGGCAGGCGATAGGCTGAGGACTTCTCTGCGGATATGAAGAGCTTGACATTGAAAGCAATCTATATGTAAAAATCAGCTCCGGGCCCAGGTAATAGCCCGGAGAGTAATATCATACCGGATTACGGTGATTACCGTATGTTTGTGCAGGAGTGCTGTGTGCGTGTGTGTGCGTGCGTGTGCGTGCGTGTGCAAATTCTGCAATGATAGCAATAATAATAAAAACAAGAATGTACATATATATAATATTAATATATGTATATATATATATATATATATATATATATATATATACACACACATAAGTATGTATATATATACAGTATATATATATTTAAAAAAAAAATATATATATATATATAAAAGAAAGAAAAAATGCAAAAGTATATATATATATTATATATATATATATAATTAAGGTTATGGTGGGTAAAGAAAGTGACAAAAACCCTCCACAGTAAAGCATATAGCAAATGTAAATATTACTGTATGTTCATTTGCATGTCTTAGACAGGTCTGCAACCCTGTCTTTCCCCATTATCGCCCAGCATACAGCGCTTCCACTGCAGCAAGGGATTCTGGGAAATGACATGCAAATGAGCACACAGTGCCACCTTTTGTCTCAAGCTCATATTACACGAGCAACCCTTAAGCCAATGCATGCTGCTTTAAATACAGCTTTTAAGCATAGGCTGGGGTGAGATGCAAGCCTTGCTGCAGTGGAAGTGCTGTGTGCTGGGTGATAATGGGGAAAGACAGGGTTGCACACCTGTCTAAGACATGCAAATGAGCATACAGTAATATTTCCATTTGCTATATAGAGAGAGAGAGAGAGAGAGAGAGAGAGAGAGAGAGAGAGAGAGAGAGAGAGAGAGAGAGAGAGAGAGAGAGAGAGAGAGAGAGAGAGAGAGAGAGAGAGAGAGAGAGAGAGAGAGAGAAATAGAACTATAATATATACACACACAAGAGAGTAGAACAAACATTGCATCAATGAACAAATTTCATACAGAGCAAAATCATATATTGATACTTATCAATAATAAATTTAAGGGAGGTGATAACGCGTGATATACTGTATATGTGTTTGTATTAAACGTTCTATGTATCTAAATATATGCACTTATGTATCGCTGGCTGTCACGCTACTTTAAAAAACCCCTTTGCTGCCAACAAGTGCACTGTATTTTCCTCTGGCCTAAAAAAACAAACCACGATGGGCCTTTAAAAGAAAAATTGCGGTACATTGCTCGAATATCCGATAAACCGGGGTAAAAAACCCTCCGCATAGCTATTTTGTTAGCTCTTCAGCGCTGAAGAAGTTGATAAGAGGCTTTGCTATTATTTAAAACTACAGCCTGCGCTGATTGCTACCTGTGCTGAAGCAGGGATAGTCTTAAAACCTGACCTGGTGGTGGCCTTTGAGGACTGGAGTTGGCCAGTAACTGAGCCACCGCCTGTGCTGAAGCAGGGATATCCTGAAAACCTGACCAGCTGGTGGCCCTTGAGGAGTGGACATGGC
This sequence comes from Ascaphus truei, assembly GCF_040206685.1. Taxonomy (NCBI): domain Eukaryota; kingdom Metazoa; phylum Chordata; class Amphibia; order Anura; family Ascaphidae; genus Ascaphus; species Ascaphus truei. The sequence continues at coordinate 21,199,388 of NC_134497.1, forward strand.
CCCCCCGGTCTTAGATTAATTGGCTTCCTAATTAATGGCTTATCAAACAAGAACATTTGACGGTGTAATGCCACAGAATATACAGAACATATACTTTCCCTACCCAGAACCCTCGTGGGCGCCAGGCAATGGGTACCCACCTGCTTCTGCTCTTCACCAAGGCTGTCCCACATGGAGGCCACAATTTTGGACACGTCTCCAAACGTGGCGTTAGGGTTCTGTCCTTTGATGGCTGCCTGGGTGTCCCTGAAGAACAGGGCGTACGCGGACACGGGTTTCTGGGGCTCGTTGGGGTCTTTCTTTTTCTTTTTCTTCTGGTTTTTGGGCTTTTTACCGAGGTCTGTTGAAGGTCTTTTCTCCCCAGCGACCTGCGGAGCGAGGGAGACAGCCTGTTATATGGGGGGATTCTATACACATCAATGGGATTCACTTCTATACAATTATATGAGGCCCCTCTTATACACACTAATCACCTTAATAGGATCTCACTCTTACACACCATACACATTAAAAGGATCTCACTCTTACACACCATACACATTAAAAGGATCTCACTCATACATAATACACCTTAATAGGATCTCACTCTTACACACCATACACATTAATAGGATCTCACTCTTATACACACTAATCACCTTAATAGGATCTCACTCTTACACACCATACACATTAAAAGGATCTCACTCTTACACACCATACACCTTAAAAGGATCTCACTCATACATAATACACCTTAATAGGATCTCACTCTTACACACCATACACCTTAATAGGATCTCACTCTTACACACCATACACCTTAATAGGATCTCACTCAAACATAATACACATTAATAGGATCTCACTCTTACACACCATACACCTTAATAGGATTTCACTCTTACACATAATACACCTTAATAGGATCTCACTCTTACACACCATACACCTTAATAGGATCTCACTCAAACATAATACACATTAATAGGATCTCACTCTTATACATAATACACATTAATAGGATCTCACTCTTAAACATAATACACCTTAATAGGATCTCACTCTTACACACCATACACATTAATAGGATCTCACTCTTATACATAATACACATTAATAGGATCTCACTCTTACACACCATACACCTTAATAGGATCTCACTCTTACACACCATACACCTTAATAGGATCTCACTCTTACACACCATACACCTTAATAGGATCTGACTCTTACACATAATACACCTTAATAGGATCTCACTCTTACACACCATACACCTTAATAGGATCTCACTCTTACACACCATACACCTTAATAGGATCTCACTCTTAAACATAATACACATTAATAGGATCTCACTCTTAAACATAATACATATTAATAGGATCTCATTCTTACACACCATACACCTTAATAGGATCTCACTCTTACACACCATACACATTAATAGGATCTCACTCTTATACACACTAATCACCTTAATAGGATCTCACTCTTACACACCATACACATTAAAAGGATCTCACTCTTACACACCATACACCTTAAAAGGATCTCACTCATACATAATACACCTTAATAGGATCTCACTCTTACACACCATACACCTTAATAGGATCTCACTCTTACACACCATACACCTTAATAGGATCTCACTCAAACATAATACACATTAATAGGATCTCACTCTTACACACCATACACCTTAATAGGATTTCACTCTTACACATAATACACCTTAATAGGATCTCACTCTTACACACCATACACCTTAATAGGATCTCACTCAAACATAATACACATTAATAGGATCTCACTCTTATACATAATACACATTAATAGGATCTCACTCTTAAACATAATACACCTTAATAGGATCTCACTCTTACACACCATACACATTAATAGGATCTCACTCTTATACATAATACACATTAATAGGATCTCACTCTTACACACCATACACCTTAATAGGATCTCACTCTTACACACCATACACCTTAATAGGATCTCACTCTTACACACCATACACCTTAATAGGATCTGACTCTTACACATAATACACCTTAATAGGATCTCACTCTTACACACCATACACCTTAATAGGATCTCACTCTTACACACCATACACCTTAATAGGATCTCACTCTTAAACATAATACACATTAATAGGATCTCACTCTTAAACATAATACATATTAATAGGATCTCATTCTTACACACCATACACCTTAATAGGATCTCACTCTTACACACCATACACCTTAATAGGATCTCACTCTTAAACATAATACACCTTAATAGGATCTCACTCTTATACATAATACACATTAATAGGATCTCACTCTTATACATAATACACATTAATAGGATCTCACTCTTATACATAATACACCTTAATAGGATCTCACTCTTACACACCATACAACTTAATAGGGTCTCACTCTTAAACATAATACACATTAATAGGATCTCACTCTTACACACAATACACCTTAATAGGATCTCACTCTTACACACCATACACATTAATAGGATCTCACTCTTACACACCATACACCTTAATAGGATCTCACTCTTACACATCATACACCTTAATAGGATCTCACTCTTACACATCATACACCTTAATAGAATTCCACTCTTACACACCATACACAGTAATAGGATCAATACACCTTAATAGGATTCCGCTCTTACACACCATACACATTAATAGGATCCATACACCTTAATAGGATCTCACTATTACACACTGTAACAGGGACTTACCCCTGTTAAGAAACGTGTCTCTAATCTAGCAGTGTGCTGGTTAATTGCACACCTGCAATCAACCAACCCCACCTGCCTAATCAGAACTCTTGTCAGAAAAAGCCTCTTCTGAGACACAGGTAAAGGATTCCTTAGTCTCACAATTGGGGTTGACCCAGGAAGGTCAGATGTCTTCAGCTGCAAAGAGACTGCAGGTTGACAGCAAGACAAAGGGGGACAAGATTTCTAAACCTGGATCCGGATATTTCTATAGCACACAAGGCTACGGACCAAGGAGAGCAGAGAGGCCATCCCCTACAGCTACAAGAAACAGATAAGACTTTCTTATGGGCCGGTTGTATATCTGTATAAATGTATATACATTTGGGCTGGTAATTAGCTTAGCTTACCACCCAGTTAGAGAGGGCTGGACTACATGTGTAGATATTCTCCAAAGTGGAGTAGGCTTTCTTTTACTTAATTTGAATATTTTTGCTGTGTTAAAGGGACAGGTGCAATAAAGCCTTTTTACTTTAAACGGTCTCCATTGCGTACCTCTGAACACGCCCCTTACACACCATACACCTTAATAGGACCTCACTCTTACACAACATACACCTTAATAGGACCTCACTCTTACACAACATACACCTTAATAGGACCTCACTCTTACACACCATACACCTTAATAGATCTCACTCTTACACACCATACACCTTAATAGGATCTCACTCTTACACACCATACACCTTAACCATGTTCAATTCCCTGGCATTTTCCAAGAGAAGGATTAATAATCCATTAGGGATTAAGGAATATATTTACTAGAACTATTCTGCCATAAGAAAGGTGGATTTGTGGAATGACCTCCCAGCTGAGGTGGTAGGGGACAGTAAGGGAAATCAAACGCACTTAGGGTAGATATAAGGAAATCCTAAATATGAAAGACGATGATCTATTAGGGTCTGAGGTGTTACAGCATGTAGGAGGGTGGGCGGCCTGGGGGGGGGGGGGCGTCACATTCTGTGTTTCTATGAAAGAGCCCTTACGGCCCATTCAATAGACCATAGAATGTGTTCCAGTGCCGGAACACTGCTTGGTCAACATGGGCCCTTATTCCCAAACTTAATTATTGAATTCTTAATTCTTATCAGATCTCCCTGAATATACAGTACAAATGGGAAAAGAATAGTTGTATGTTTATTACATGTTTCATACACTACGACCTTCGGACCAATGAGATCAAATATTCTGTACAATAAACTCCTTGGGGATTACTGCCACAGGCCCCTCTATAACCGTGGGGATAAGGGTCAGTCCCTCCTAGGGCCAAAGTGAACTTAGAGCAACACCGTGTTTAATAGGTAAAATATAGATGATTGATGCTTTTTGTTGTAGAATTCTACAGTTTGGGGGGATTATTAAGCGTGTGTTCCCCCCACGAGCTCAGGACACTACACTGCCTGGGATCGGTCTCACAGTCTGTTAGCGACAGTC
>NC_134497.1:21203817-21283817 GCF_040206685.1 Ascaphus truei
GCCAAAGGGTCCAGCAACACACCACTCCCTATAACTCCTCCTATTCACCAAATAACCACTCCCTATAACTCCTCCTATTACACAATATAATTGCTCCTATAACCCCATTATAACCGCTACCTTATATCTCCTATTACCCCATATAACCTCCTTTATAACTCCTCCTATTACCCATATAACCTCCTCTATAACTCCTCCTATTACCCCATATAACCGCTCCTTATAACTCCTCCTATTACCCCATATAACCTCTCCTATAACTCCTCCCATTACCCCATATAACCACTCCTTATAACTCCTCCCATTACCCCATATAACCGCTCCCTATAACTCCTCCTATTACCCCATATAACCACTCCTTATAACTCCTATTACCCCATATAACCGCTCCCTATAACTCCTCCTATTGCCCCATATAACCAACTTCCCCTATTACCCCATATACCGTTCCCTATTACTCCTATTGTCCATATAACCCCTCCCTATAACTCCTCCTATTACCCCATATAATCGCTCCCTATAACTCCTCCTATTACCCCATATAATCGCTCCCTAGAACTCCTCCCTATTACCCCATATAACTGCTCCCTAGAACTCCTCCTATTACCCCATATAATCGCTCCCTATAACTCCTCCTATTACCCCATATAACCGCTCCCTATAACTCCTCCTATTACCCCGTATAAATGCTCCCTATAACTCCTCCTATTACCCCATATAACCGCTCCCTATAACTCCTCCTATTACCCCATATAACCGCGCCCTATAACTCCTCCTATTACCCCATATAACCACTCCCTATAACTCCTCCTATTACCCCATATACCCCCTCCCTATAACTCCTCCTATTACCCCATATAACCTCTCCCTATAACTCCTCCTATTGCCCCATATAACCACTCCCTATAACTCCTTCTATTGCCCCATATAACCTCTCCCTATAACTCCTCCTATTACCCCATATATCCGTTCCCTATAACTCCTCCTATTACCCCATATAACCGCTCCCTATAACTCCTCCTATTACCCCATATAACCGCTCCCTATAACTCCTCCTATTACCCCATATAAACCGCTCCCTATAACGCCTCCTATTACCCCATATAAACGCTCCCTATAACTCCTCCTATTACCCCATATAACCGCTCCCTATAACTGCTCCTATTACCCCATATAACCGCTCCCTATAACTCCTCCTATTACCCCGTATAAACGCTCCCTATTACCCCATATCCCTCCTCCTGTTGCTCTGAATACATCACACTAAGCCGCAGAATGGAAATGCTTCTGTCAGTGTTAAGCGAACGCGTAGATGCTAAATAAGAGCCCCGTGTGGCTCAGCGTAGCGTGTTATACACAAGCTGCAGTAAATGTCATTTATCTCTGTATTTAAACCTGCTCCGGCTGAACACACTCTGCCTGCTCTGTGTATTCCACTGCAGAACCCTGCCTTTAATTATCAATTAACCACTCATTAGCAGCCAGATTTAACCACACGTCGCGCAGGTGTGCGAGGGAAATTAGACATGCCACTAGAATGAGTCTGATTGTAAATCCGATTACCGTTATTAGCCGCATTATTTATTACTAACGACTGTTAGCAATGCACAAAGGCAGGGGGTGGCCAACTCCAGCCCTCAAGGGCCACCAACAGGTCAGGTTTGAAGGATATCCATGCTTCAGCACAGGTGGCTCAGTCAACTGGGCCACTGATTGGGCCACCTGTGCTGAAGCAGGGATATCCTTAAAAACTGACCTGTTAGTGGCCTTTGAGGACTGGAGTTAGCAAACACACAGATACCCAGCAAGCTCTCAGATATATATATATTTGTATATGTGTCATAAGGAGTGCTACTGGGCGTGGCTAATTTAGTGTTAGGACCTGCGATATTATGGTCATGCCTTGAAAGTGGCTAGAAGGCTTATACACTTTGGCCAAAGGGTTAACTAAATGACCCTTTCTGAAGAGATATATAGGTATTTCACTGTGTATTTTTTTCACACTGGACTTCGTTGTTTCTTGTTTTAGGACGGGAGTTAGCCAATGACTGAGCCACTCCTGCGGGTGTCAGGTCCGGACGACGAGTAAGTCCAAATGAGGTCAGGAGAGAGAAATACTTTGCAGTCCTACTCATAAGAGAGCGACCTCACTTATTGGGAGTGAGGCTTGCTCATTATAGAATACAAGATGGTCGCCTTACTCGCTGGAAGGCGGTCTCACTCATTTGTCGAGAATGTCACTCAGCAACGGGCAGTCCCACTCATTGGTAGGCTGGCTTGCAGTGAGTCTCAACTCATTAGATGACGGTCCCAGTGATTTGGAGTGAGTTTTGTTGACTAGCAGGCAGTCTTACTCACTACTCACTCAAAGGCAGTCTCACTCACTAGCAGGCAGTCTCACTCACTAGCAGGCAGTCTCACTCACTAGAAGACAGTCTCACTCACTAGCAGGTGGGCTCACTCACTAGAAGGCGGTCTCACTAGCAGATGGGCTCACTCACTAGAAGGCGGTCTCACTCACTAGCAGGTGAGCTCACTCACTAGAAGGTGGTCTCACTCACTAGCAGATGGGCTCACTCACTAGAAGGCGGTCTCACTCACTAGAAGACGGTCTCACTCACTAGCAGGCGAGCTCACTCACTAGAAGGTGGTCTCACTCACTAGCAGATGGGCTCACTCACTAGAAGGCGGTCTCACTCACTAGAAGACGGTCTCACTCACTAGAATGCGGTCTCACTCACTAGCAGGTGGTCTCACTCACTAGCAGGTGGTCTAACTCACTAGAAGGCGGTCTCACTCACTAGAAGGCGGTCTCACTCACTAGAAGGCGGTCTCACTAATTTATATTTTATCTATAAAATATTTGACCAGGGAATAATACATTGAGCGTTGCCGCTCGTTTTCACGCATGTCCTGAGCAGTGTAGAAGGCAGTCTTTCCCATAAGAAGGCTATCTCACTTATAGGAAAACAGTCTCACTCATCATTTGGAGTGAGCCTCACTCACTATTTCCAATCATTCAAAAGAGGTCTCAATTAGAATGCTGTCTCCCTTACTAAAAGGCTGTCTCACTCATTAAAAGGCTGTCTCGCATACCAGAAGGTTGTCTCACTTATTAGAAGGTGGTCTCACTCACTGCAAGGTTGTTCACTCACTAGAAGGTGGTGTCACTCACTAGAAGGCTGTCTCACTCACTAGAAGGCTGTCTCACTCGTTAAAAGGTTGTCTCACTCACTGGAACGTTGTTTCACTTACTAAAATGCTGTCTCACTTGTTAGAAGGTGGTCTCACTCACTGCAAGGTTGTCTCACTCACTAGAAGGTGGTGTCACTCACTGGAAGGCTCTCTCACTCACTAGAAGGTGGTCTCACTCACTAGAAGGTGTTCTCACTCACTAGAGGGCTGTCTCACTTACTAGAAGGTGGTCTCACTCACTAGATGTGGTCACACTCACTAGAAGGCAGTATCACTCACTAGAATGTGGTCTCACTCACTAGAAGGCTGTTTCACTCGTTAGAAGGTTGTCTCACTCACTAGAAAACGATCTCACTCGTTAGAGGGCTGTCTCACTCAGAAAGAAAGGCCGCCTCGCTCACTAGAAAACTGTACCAGTCAGTACAATGCTGTCTCACTCAGTGGAATGCTGCCTCACTCACTAGAAAGCAGCCTCACTCGCTCAGAGTGGCTCTCACTCTTTCGGAAGGCATCAAACCCAAAGAGAATCTGCCGTTGGTCCGAGCATTGATAGACCAACCCTTACGAATTTCTTCCATTTAAACCATCACGTCTTCTAATAAACGTTCGCGGCGTGTGAAGCAATTCTCCGGCACTCCGACGCCCGCCCGTGCAACTTGAGCTGTCTGTGCGCACCGAGTAATCACTCTCTCTCTCACACACAGGTGCCCAGCTGCTATTGTAAAATCAGCCAGCATTTAATTGAAACAAACGACCATAATAATAGTCCATTATCTCCGCAGGCGCGGCGCCATAACAGTTTTAATTATTGAGTTAGGAGTCAAACTAATTTATCCGTTAGCATAACAGAAACGGCGTTGGCTGCTCTAATCATCTTATTAGGGATACCAAGGGGAGCAGCGGGGCCCGGGTGTTAAAAAGATGGGGACTTGAGTAGATGGCTTTTGACACAGGGCTGGGAGCCTGAAACATGTCAGATTACCTCTACAGCGTCATGTGAACCCTGTTTGTCTTGTTCCTCAATAAAGAAGCTTATTTTTATTGCACCTGATCCAGCCACTGTCGCATCTTTTTTCCATATGCACCTCCAAGCAGTGCACTGCCTGCCCCCCTCCAGGGTTTAACCCTTGAGTGGATGGCTGTCTGAATTTTCAGCATGGGTTATTTGCGAGCGTTTTTTTGGGGGACTAGAAATGGTGAATTTGGCCAATATTAAGCATTCGCTGCCTGTAATAAAGAAGCCCAAAATCATCAGGTCGTTTTACCACCCCGTGCCTGCAGCCCCAAATTTAGATTGTAAGCTCTTCGGGGCAGGGACTCACTGTGCCTGCAATAATCTGTCAGCGTTGTATAAGAAAAAACAATATTATTAAATGTCGCCGTCCTCTAACGATTCTTTTACTTTGCAAATACAAAAAGTGTCACTTATCGGATTTGTGAACACGAGAAATGTAGAAAACAAAATGGCCACCCTTCGTAATCGTGTGGGCTAATGAAAAAAAAACCACGGATTGGGATAGCCCACACCTGTACTTAGGACCAATTAAAGATGTATTTCCATCTACAACCGAATGCAGGGCTCTTCAACTGGTGCCCAGGATGGGACCTGGATGTGGCGCCCGGCTCAGGACCTGGATGTGGTGCCCGGCTCAGGACCTGGATGTGGTGCCCGGCTCAGGAACTGGATGTGGCGCCCGGCTCAGGACCTGGATGCCCGGCTCAGGACCTGGATGTGGCGCCCGGCTCAGGACCTGGATGTGGCGCCCGGCTCAGGACCTGGATGTGGTGCCCGGCTCAGGACCTGGATGTGACGTCCGGCTCGGGACCTGATGTAGCACTTGGCACGGGACCTGGATGTGGCGCCCGGCTCGGGACCTGGATGTGGCGCCCGGCTCAGGACCTGAATGTGGCGCCCGGCTCGGGACCTGAATGTGGCGCCCGGCTCGGGACCTGAATGTGGCGCCCGGCTCATGATCAGGATGTGGCGCCCGGCTCGGGACCTGGATGTGGTGCCCGGCTCAGGACCTGGATGTGGCGCCCGGCTCGGGACCTGATGTAGCGCTTGGCACGGGACCTGGATGTGGCGCCCGGCTCGGGACCTGGATGTGGCGCCCGGCTCGGGACCTGGATGTGGCACCGGGCTCGGGACCTGAATGTGGCGCCCGGCTCAGGATCAGGATGTGGTGCCCGGCTCAGGACCTGGATGTGGCACTTGGCTCAGGACCTGGATGTGGCGCTTGGCATGGGACCTGGATGTGGTGCCCAGCTCCTGACCTGGATGTGGTGCCCGGCTCAGGACGTGGCGCTTGGCACGGGACCTGGATGTGGCGCTTGGCAAGGGACCTGGATGTGCCGCTTGGCACGGGACCTGGATGTGGCGCTTGGCACGGGACCTGGATGTGGTGCTTGGCACGGGACCTGGATGTGGTGCCCGGCTCAGGACCTGGATGTGGTGCCCGGCTCTGGACCTGGATGTGGCGCCCGGCTCGGGACCTGGATGTGGTGCCCGGCTCAGGACCTGGATGTGGCGCCTGGCTCAGGACCTGGATGTGGCGCTTGGCATGGGACCTGGATGTGGTGCCCGGGTCAGGACCTGGATGTGGCGCCCGGCTCAGGACCTGGATGTGGTGCTTGGCACGGGACCTGGATGTGGCGCTTGGCACGGGACCTGGATGTGGCGCTTGGCATGGGACCTGGATGTGGCGCTTGGCATGGGACCTGGATGTGGTGCCCGGCTCAGGACCTGGATGTGGTACCCGGCACTTGACCTGGATGTGGCACTTGGCACGGGACCTGGATGTGGCGCTTGGCACGGGACCTGGATGTGGCGCTTGGCACGGGACCTGGATGTGGCACTTGGCACGGGACCTGGATGTGGTGCCCGGCTCAGGATCAGGATGTGGTGCCCGGCTCAGGACCTGGATGTGGCGCTTGGCATGGGACCTGGATGTGGCGCCTTGCTCAGGACCTGGATGTGGCGCTTGGCATGGGACCTGGATGTGGCACTTGGCACGGGACCTGGATGTGACCATTAGTTTTCCAGGAGGCCCCTACGTAGTTATAGGGAGGGGTTAAATGGGGTAATAGGAATTATAGAGAGCGGTTATATGGGGTTAAAGGAGGAGTTATAGGGAGTGGTTAAATGGGGTAATAGGAGGAGTTATAGGGAGTGGTTATATGGGGTAATAGGAGGAGTTATAGGGAGCGGTTATATGGGGTAATAGGAGTTATAGAGAGTGGTTATATGGGGTAATAGGAGGAGTTATAGGGAGAAGTTATATGGGGTAATAGGAGTTATAGAGAGTGGTTATATGGGGTAATAGGAGTTATAGGGAGCAATAGGAGGAGTTATAGAGAGGGGTTATAGGGGGCAATAGGAGGAGTTATAGGGAGCAATAGGAGGAGTTATAGAGAGGGGTTATAGGGGGCAATAGGAGGAGTTATAGGGTGGGATTATAGGGAGTAATAGGAGTTATAGGTAGGGGTTCAATGGGGTAATAGGAGGAGTTGTAGGGGGTAATAGGAGGAGTTATAGGGAGGGGTTGTATGGAGTAATAGGAGGAGTTATAGGGGCGGGTAAATTGGGTAATAGGAGGACTGATAGGGAGTGGTTATATGGGGTAATAGGAGGAGTTATAGGGAGCGGTTATATGGGGTAATAGGAGGAGTTACATTGAGCGGTTTTATGGGGCAAAAGCAGAACTTATGTGAAACACTACAATGGGATACAGTAGTTTCTGCACTTATTACAGCTCAACCCCGTTATAACGCTGTGCTTGGGGTCCACAGAAACACATTGTGTTATAAGCGGATCTCATTAAAAATAATGTACAATTGTATGCATTGTTCAATAAAGTATTTAAGACACCAATAATCGTGTTGTAAAGTATTCATAAATACGGAAATTGGGAGCCACGCTTGCACCGCGCTGTAAGCGGATTCGCTTTGTAACGGATCGCACTGCATATATATATTGTTTTTACCCCTTTTCTTTGCCGTTCTGTGCAATGTTGGAAAAATTAAACCGGTGCAGGGAACGTGAAGAGCCGAAAATGGGGATTTCCTACTAACGGGGCAGGATCCGCACGTTGTCCCAGAGACGTTCGGAGACTCCAGAGAGAGCGTGTGTTTTGCCTCTTGGGTAACGATGTGGAACTAATACAGGGTAATAACACACAGGAGTGTTTGCAAACACACTCGCCACAGACCGTAGGAAGCTAATTGCAGAGAGCAATTAGTCTGAACTTCTTATTTTCTTCGCTTCTGCTGATAATTTGCCGCTTCCTAGTTAATGGGGCATTCCCACGGACGACCAAAGTGACCTAATCCCACTGACACGTGGAACGCGTCACATCTGGGTCACTGATACCTTTATTATCACCCAAATCTGGCACCTGTAAGTATTTGTATTTATTTAAAGGTTAGACTATGCCGGGATTTCCTCTGGCTGCTCCTTTTTATGTCATGTCACTGTGTGATGTCACTGTGTGATGTCACTGTATGAGGTCACTGTTTGATCGGCGAGCGTTTAGAAAGCCAGACTCCCCCCTCCCCACATCTTTATTGGTTCTCTGATGATGAGGGCAGGGTGGGATAAGGGGAAAGAAAACACTTGGTTGACAAACACCCCCTCCCCCCCCCCCCCATTCAGAGACTCCCCAAAAATTGTAACTGGCCGTCTATGTAGGATTGTACCTTTTAAAGGGTTAACTATGAACCCTCCTGGCGCTCAAACAGCCGCAATAAAGCTCTACGGACTCACCCCCAAATCCCACGGGGATGGGCACGTATGTGGGGGGTACATGGCTATATTGATGCTGAAAGACGCAGGTTGAAACCCCCTCTCCTATCAGGGTTTATACCAGGGGTGGGCAACTCCAGTCCTGAAGGGCCACCAACAGGTCCTCAGGATATCCCTGTTTCAGCACCGGTGGCTCAATCAATATGGTGCAATAGGAGGGGTTATGGGAGAGGTTATATGGGGTAATAGGAGGAGTTTTAGGGAGCGGATATATGGTGTAATAGGAGGAGTTATAGGGAGCGGTTATATGAGGGAATAGGAGGAGTTATAGGGAGCGGTTATATGGGGTAATAGGAGGAGTTATAGGGAGAGGTTATATGGGGTAATAGGAGGAGTTATAGGGAGCGGTTACATGGGGTAATAGGAGGAGTTATAGGGAGCGGTTACATGGGGTAATAGGAGGAGTTATAGGGAGCGGTTATATGGGGTAATAGGAGGAGTTATAGGGAGGGGTTACATGGGGTAATAGGAGGAGTTATAGGGAGAGGTTATATGGGGTAATAGGAGGAGTGATAGGGAGCGGTTATATGGTGTAATAGGAGGAGTTATAGGGAGCGATTATATGAGGGAATAGGAGGAGTTATAGGGAGGGGTTCCATGGGTAATAGGAGGAGTTATAGGGAGCGATTATATGAGGGAATAGGAGGAGTTATAGGGAGGGGTTACATGGGGTAATAGGAGGAGTTATAGGGAGCGGTTATATGGGGTAATAGGAGGAGTTATAGGGAGCGATAATATGGGGTAATAGGAGGAGTTATAGGGAGCTGTAATATGGGGTAATAGGAGGAGTTATTGGGAGAGGTTATATGGTGTAATAGGAGGAGTTATAGGGAGGATTATATGAGGGAATAGGAGGAGTTATAGGGAGAGGTTATATGGGGTAATAGGAGGAGTTATAGGGAGCGGTTACATGGGGTAATAGGAGGAGTTATAGGGAGCGGTTATATGGGGTAATAGGAGGAGTTATAGGGAGGGGTTACATGGGGTAATAGGAGGAGTTATAGGGAGAGGTTATATGGGGTAATAGGAGGAGTGATAGGGAGCGGTTATATGGTGTAATAGGAGGAGTTATAGGGAGCGATTATATGAGGGAATAGGAGGAGTTATAGGGAGGGGTTCCATGGGTAATAGGAGGAGTTATAGGGAGCGATTATATGAGGGAATAGGAGGAGTTATAGGGAGGGGTTACATGGGGTAATAGGAGGAGTTATAGGGAGCGGTTATATGGGGTAATAGGAGGAGTTATAGGGAGCGATAATATGGGGTAATAGGAGGAGTTATAGGGAGCTGTAATATGGGGTAATAGGAGGAGTTATAGGGAGTGGTTATATGGGGTAATAGGAGGAGTTATAGGGAGGGGTTATATTGGGTAATAAGAGGAGTTATAGTAATAATTATTATTTAATTTATTTGTTGTCTAGCGCTTTTATTTCTTGAATTTATTGGATAGGTGTTTATTTAATTTTAAACTTATGTTTTGGAATAGCATCATTTTTATTCTTTTGCTGTTTTGGCGATAGATCATTTGTATCCATGTGTACTATTAGGCTTTTTAACTCTTTTATTGTTGGGGTGTTTAGGTGCCTGTGTATTTTTTTTATTATTGTGTATTTTTGGCCTTAATGATTTGTATTAGGTTGACCATTGAGTGCTACAGTGGCTTATCATGCCCCATATTATATTGGTGTGATATACCACTGTGCCAATCAATGGGTAGTGGGTGGGTATAGTGGGGCCAAGGTGGGTGGTTAGGTCTCCCGGGGGAGTAGCGGGGGAGGGTGGGTTAACCCCTTAATTACTATAGCGGTTATTAATCACCAAGGTGATTAAGGGGTTAGGGGCCATTAGATTTCATTTTTTCATGTACTCTTGCTGGCAATGGAGGACATGGACCTGCAGTATGCTGATGAGGACGCCCTTGATGATGGCAGGGGTAAGTAGAAATTTTTAATTACTTTATTTATGCTGGCTGGCTAATGTTTTATTTTGAATGGGCAAATGAGCTATTATCCATATCTGGATAATAATAATTTTGTCCATTACTGTACTGTATGTGTTGGGATGGGGGGGATGTTGGGAGTAAAGGAGGTGGGTAGTAAGGTTGTTGTGTGTAATTTTGTTTATTGTGGGTAGAGGGATTGGGTGAAGGGGGCAGTAGCCCCAAGGATTGATGTTTAGGCCTACTGGGTGGGGTTAACCCCTTCATTAGCTTAGCGGTTTTAACCGCTAAGGTAATGAAGGGGTTAATTCCATCTGCAACTCCCCCGGCGCCCCGCAAAAACCCTAAACACCCACTAAGGGCCATATACCACCTTCACCCACCCCCGCTACCCACAAAAAAATGGGCACAGGTGGTTAACCCCTTCATTGCGCTAAGGTAATGAAGCTGTTTTAATTAAAAAAATGATACTAGTGTACGTGAGCAGGGGGTCTCCGGAGCAGAACCTCATTGATTTCAGGTCCAGGGACCCCCTGCTTCCCGCGATGCAGGCCCCGTTATGGGGTGCCGGTATCTCCTATGCATTTAAATCCCCCAGTCACGTGACGCGAGACATTTAAATGCATAGGAGATACCGGCACTCCATAACGGAGCCTGCATCTCAGGAAGCAGGGGGTCTCCAGACCAGAAATCAACGCGGTTCAGCTCCGGAGACCCCCTGCTCACGTACACTACTATTCAAATTTTTATTAAAACACTGCGATCGCTGGCGAGATGTGCGCAGGGGGAGGCGGCTCTCTCTGTGCCGCCCTGTATGCAGCTAGGACAGATCGCTGCAGATCATCACGTCGCCGGCTACTCGCCAGTTTGGGGCATTTTGCAGGTATTCGAGGCTTTTTGAATACCGTGATAGCGACGTTCAAAAAACTGGCGGCGTAAACGGCCCAGCATTTTTTTTTTTAATGAAGGCTACTAGAATAGATCCCTAACTATGGCGTATCATAACTACATTATTCTCATTGATTGGCTCCCTTTGCTGTCAGTAACGTTGCCAGCAGCCTTATTATCCTTCCACTCATACCAGGAGGGTTGGGGCTTGAGCAGAGTTCAGCTGGAGGTGAGACAGATTGTTCTGGGCAGGAACAGGAACCCTTGGATATCTGGTCCCCATAGGTAGTGAGCTGACTGGTCACTGGACAGCTCCCTTGTTTACTAAGCTACTGTATAATGTAGACCAGGGGTTTTCAATAGGGGTTCCTAGTAACACTTTTGTTCCCCAGGCCCCCCTAAGGGGTTCCGGGCAATTTTCAGGTCATTGGACAATTGTATTAGAGAGGGTTGGGGTTCCTTACAATGCATCTGTTCTCAGACGCGCTATTAGAGAGGGTTGGGGTTCCTTACAATGCATCTGATCTCAGACGCGCTATTAGAGAGGGTTGGGGTTCCTTACAATGCATCTGATCTCAGACGCGCTATTAGAGAGGGTTGGGGTTCCTTACAATGTATCTGATCTCAGACGCGCTATTAGAGGGGGTTGAGGTTCCTTACAATGCATCTGATCTCAGACACGCTATTAGAGAGGGTTGGGGTTCCTTACAATGCATCTGATCTCAGACACGCTATTAGAGAGGGTTGGGGTTCCTTACAATGCATCTGATCTCACGAGTAAGGACATATCGCCCAATAGGCAAACGGCAGCTCGCGCGTGCGCCTGTCAGCACGTCCTGAACAGCAATACCGGCTCCCTACCTGTACCGAAGCTGTGCGCAAGCGGGGAGACTA
This sequence comes from Ascaphus truei, assembly GCF_040206685.1. Lineage (NCBI taxonomy): Eukaryota > Metazoa > Chordata > Amphibia > Anura > Ascaphidae > Ascaphus > Ascaphus truei. Next base: position 21,215,535 of record NC_134497.1, read on the forward strand.
TAGATCCTGTTACACGTTATTTACATCAGTTATGCACGTATATGACGATTGCAGTACAGCACATGCATTGATAAGTGGGGAAAAGGCAGTGCTTCACTTTAAGTACATTTTCGCTTTACATACATGCTCCGGTCCCATTGCGTACGTTAATGCGGGGTACGCCTGTATACATGTTTACGACTCATTGTTAAATGTATGTATATATATTTTTTATTGGAATTGTCATCCTTTCTTTAACATATGCTCATCAGGAGTGCGGCGTCACTCCCCTCGCTCCCCCCCACCCCCAGTCTTTTTTCTGTACCCCCCTCCGCCCCCCATAAATGTTGTTAAAACTTCAATGAAAATTAAGTTAAAAAAAAAAACTCCACTAATTTATTTCCTGATTTGTAAAAAAAAAAAAAATGAATTTGTTTCTTTTTTCCTCCTGGTCCTGCGCTTTCCCTTTATTTCTTTGGCAAGCAAGGGCAGCGTCGCCGGTTTGTACAACATGAAGAAAGGAAACGGAGCCGGGGGTCAGCACGCCGGCGGAGCCCACGGCAGCGGCACAAACGATAGTAGGTAAAGCTTGTAAAGACCCTGTCGCGTATGCGGAGATTACAGAGACATTCAACGTGTGTACCATTACTTACTGTATAAATATCCCACGTCTCAGGCAGCTCTGCCACGCTGCCTTTCCCCATTATCTCTTAGCAAACATTGCTTCCAGTGCAGCCAGGGATTCTGGGTAATAACATGCAGATGAGCTCTCACAGTGCCACCTTTTGCTTCACATCCATTTTAACATGGGATCCCTATAAGTTTACGCCTGACGCATTACACAGCTTTTCAGCACAGCCTGGGTTACGAAGTGCAGAGCCAGTAAACCTGCTCACAGGCAGCCTGGGTTAAGAAGCGCAGAGCCAGTAACCCTGCTCACAGGCAGCCTGGGTTACGAAGTGCAGAGCCAGTAAACCTGCTCACAGGCAGCCTGGGTTAAGAAGCGCAGAGCCAGTAACCCTGCTCACAGGCAGCCTGGGTTACGAAGTGCAGAGCCAGTAAACCTGCTCACAGGCAGCCTGGGTTACGAAGTGCAGAGCCAGTAAACCTGCTCACAGACAGCCTGGGTTACAAAGTGCAGAGCCAGTAAACCTACTCACAGACAGCCTGGGTTACGAAGTGCAGAGCAAGTAAACCTGCTCACAGACAGCCTGGGTTACGAAGTGCAGAGCAAGTAAACATGCTCACAGACAGCCTGGGTTACGAAGTGCAGAGCCAGTAACCCTGCTCACAGACAGCCTGGGTTATGAAGTGCAGAGCCAGTAAACGTGCTCACAGACAGCCTGGGTTACGAAGTGCAGAGCCAGTAACCCTGCTCACAGGCAGCCTGGGTTACGAAGTGCAGAGCCAGTAAACCTGCTCACAGGCAGCCTGGGTTAAGAAGCGCAGAGCCAGTAACCCTGCTCACAGGCAGCCTGGGTTACGAAGTGCAGAGCCAGTAAACCTGCTCACAGGCAGCCTGGGTTAAGAAGCGCAGAGCCAGTAACCCTGCTCACAGGCAGCCTGGGTTACGAAGTGCAGAGCCAGTAAACCTGCTCACAGGCAGCCTGGGTTACGAAGTGCAGAACCAGTAAACCTGCTCACAGACAGCCTGGGTTACGAAGTGCAGAGTCAGTAAACCTGCTCACAGACAGCCTGCGTTACGAAGTGCAGAGCCAGTAAACCTACTCACAGACAGCCTAGGTTATGAAGTGCAGAGTCAGTAAACCTGCTCACAGACAGCCTGCGTTACGAAGTGCAGAGCCAGTAAACCTGCTCACAGACAGCCTGGGTTACAAAGTGCAGAGCCAGTAACCCTGCTCACAGACAGCCTGGGTTATGAAGTGCAGAGCCAGTAAACGTGCTCACAGACAGCCTGGGTTACGAAGTGCAGAGCCAGTAACCCTGCTCACAGGCAGCCTGGGTTACGAAGTGCAGAGCCAGTAAACCTGCTCACAGACGGGTGTTTCAGCCTTTCGGGTCTCAGTAGGAGGCTGGTTATACTGGCTTTGCCATGTGAAGCTGGGAATGGTTTCAGCCCCGCATTATGTAAATTATGGAGGGTAAAAGAAATGACAAAAAACCTCCACCATTGACATGTCTCAGACAGGACTGTAACCCTGCCTTTCCCCATTATCTCTTAGGCCTCGGACATGGTGCCGCAGACCGCACGGACGCGTCCGCACGCTGAGCGAACAGACTGCCTTAAGTCAGTGTTTGCGTCTATGCGGCGTGGGGAAGCATCAGTTCAAACTGATTTCTTGGCGCGACGGGCCGGTCACGTGAGCGGTTCGCCCAGCTCTGTGATGTCACTGGCCCGCCCCTAGACACGCCCCCGGATGGCGCACGTACCATGGCCAGGGAAGCACCCGCTTTCCCTCCGCCTCCGCGCGCCTCGGCACGGGTGAAGGCACCATGTCCGCAGCCTTAGAATGCAATACTTCCACCGCAGCTAGGGATTCTGGGAAATTACATGCAAATGGGCACAAAGTATTCACCTTTTGCTTCAAATCCATTGGAACACCTTCTACAGACGGCTAACGTGTATAAAAATGTCTCTCTCACCGGCAGCGGCGGGGTGTGGCGGCGGCGTCACCCGCCATTCTCCTGCATCTCCCCCTGCAACGCCAGTGAACCTGGCTGAGCCGCGTCAAATGATGCTGCATCGCCGTGACAACGATCCGCCACGTGATGTTATGGCGCTACGCGGCGCACAAGTTGCCATGGCAACGCGACGCCACGCAGCGTCCTGTTGTCATGGCAACGGGCGCCACGTGACGCTGTACCATCACGGGGTGTCCCGTTGTCATGGCAACGTGGCGTGATTTGACGCCTCTCAGCCAGGTTCACTGGCGTTGCAGGGGGAGATGCAGAAGGATGCCGCAGGATGCCGGAGACACCGCCGCGCCGCAACCCGCCGCCACCCGGAGATTAAGAAGCTGAACCCGTAGCCCGGAGGAAAGTGCCCAAACCCCGTAGTCTCCGGGTCAAACCCTGACTCCTATATAACATTACATACAAATACTTGTTCTTGTCGGGTTTTAAAAATGGCGTCACCAACTTCTATTTGACGCATGTAAAAGCTGCGTTTCCTCCCCTTGTACATGGATGGAAAGCACGAGGTCGCCGTAGCTGAACCGCCATTACTTTCAGCCCCGGGGACCCCACGTCCAAAGATACATACCGCACCAGCAAACCTAGCGCCGGTACGCTTTAAATCCCCTGGGTCACGTGTTAGAAAGCCGTGACAGAGGAGTTGTTAACCTCCATTTTGTTTCCCCTGGAAGGGACGGGCTGGTTCTACCTTCACTGGTGAGTATGGGAACCCAGCTGAAGCTGCGTCAGCTCCGGAAGACCCCCCTAGGGTCCTCCCCCCCAAAAAACAGGGGGAACTTTATAAAACAGGCCGCTGTGATGAGTTCCCCTTGGTCCTGGGAGACGCTGCTCCTGGCTTCGGAAGATGTCTTTTTGTCGAGACGCTTCGAAAGCAATCACCATAAACCCTCGGATGCACTGATGCTTTTTCCTGGTAGACATTCAAATGATTTTTTAATTCAATAGTATATAGATTTTTCCCCCTGCTGGGGTACATAGTAATACATTAAAGAACTGAGCCTAGCGCTGCAGATGGGCATTAGGTAACATAATCTAATGTGCAGATGCAGAACCTTCCCCCCCCCCCACCCCACACAAGTGCACTTATACCAGACTTAACCCCCACATGGGCTGAATAGGGTTAACAGCTAAAGTATGTTATTAACATGTATTAAGGACGAGTTTAAAACATTAAATGAAAGCTAGAACTTGTTTTTAATGTTAGCGTTTGAAGTAGAACAAAATATAATATGGTATGGAAACCTCAGAAGTCTCTTCTTCGTGTGTGCACAGCTTTCCAAACCACACAGGTTTGTTATGCTATAATTCCTCCCCTAAATGCTCCCTATATCTCCTCCCCTAACTGCTCCTATAACCTCACCGTATAACTCCTCCCCTAACTGCTCTTATAACCGCTCCCTATAACTCCTCCCCTAACTGCTCATATAACTCCTCCCCTAATTACTCCTCCCCTAACTGCTCCTTATAACTCCTCCACTAACTGCTCCTATAACTCCTCCCCTTAACTGCTCCTATAACTCCTCCCCTAACTGCTCCAATAACCTCTCCCTATAACTCCTCCCCTAACTGCTCCTATAACCTCTCCCTATAACTTCTCCCCTAACTGCTCCTATAACCTCTCCATATAACCCCCCCATAACTGCTCCTATAACCTCTCCGTATAACTGCTCCTATAACCCCTCCCCTAACTGCTCCTATAACCTCTCCGTATAACTACTCCCCTAACTGCTCCTATAACCTCTCCCTATAACTCCTCCCCTAACTGCTCCTATAACCTCTCCTTATAACTCCTCCCCTAACTGCTCCTATAACCTCTCCCTATAACTCCTCCCCTAACTGCTCCTATAACCTCTCCCTATAACTCCTCCCCTAACTGCTCCTATAACCTCTCCCTATAACTCCTCCCCTAACTGCTCCCTATAACTCCTCCCCTAACTGCTCCTATAACCTCTCCCTATAACTCCTCCCCTAACTGCTCCTATAACCTCTCCCTATAACTCCTCCCCTAACTGTTCCCTATAACTCGTCCCCTAACTGCTCCTATAACCTCTCCCTATAACTCCTCCCCTAACTGCTCCCTATAACTGCTCCCCTAACTGCTCCTATAACCTCTCCCTATAACTCCTCCCCTAACTGCTCCTATAACTCTCCCTATAACTGCTCCCCTAACTGCTCCTATAACCTCTCCTTATAACTCCTCCCCTAACTGCTCCTATACCTCTCCCTATAACTGCTCCCCTAACTGCTCCTGTAATAGTCAGTGCGACCATGGTCAGTACAGACTATGTGCTGCTTGCAAAAGTGCACGGTAAAAATACGTAGTTTTTGACATTTTAATTTCACCTCTTAGCTATTTGGTAAAATGTCACCTTGTGGTTAGGGTGTCAGCCCTTAGTTATGCAAGCAACAAGGCCCGATGTAACGCCAGTCACCGCATCAAAGGAAATGGAATGTATTGTCACCACCGCAGGATACCAAACATCACAGCTCGTTGATATATATATGTGTGTATATATATATATATATATATGCAGTCCTCGTTATCCAACATTTCACTTTACAATGAATGGCATATCCAACGCTTTACAATGCAACTTACGGGCCATTTTTCGACGCCCGAATGCATTATCCGATGCCCACATGCGTTATCCGATGCCCACATGCGTTATCCGATGCCCACATGCGTTATCCGATGCCCACATGCGTTATCCGATGACTGAATGCGTTATCCGATGACTGAATGCGTTATCCAACGTCTGAATGAGTTATCCGACGCCCGAATGCATTATCCGACGCCCACATGCGTTATCCGACGTCTGAATGCGTTATCCAACGTCTGAATGAGTTATCCGACGCCCGAATGCGTTATCCGACGTCTGAATGCGTTATCCAACGTCTGAATGAGTTATCCGACGGCCGAATGCGTTATCCGATGACTGAATGCGTTATCCGACGGCCGAATGCGTTATCCGACGGCCGAATGCGTTATCCCACGCCCGAATGCGTTATCCAACGGCTGAATCCAACGCTTACCGCCACTGATCAACATGGGACTCACTTTACAACGGTGTCACTATCCAACTCTACTCCCAGAGCGGGTTCCGTTGGATAACCGAGGACGGCCTGTATATATGTACCGGGTGACATTGCAGCTTCCTGTTGGACAATAGGGTTGCCAAGTGGCTTCTCCAAAAATACTGGACACAATGGTGGAAGGTGCAACACGCTCGAGACACACACCGCCCTCACCTCTCCATGCTGTTTCCTCCTCTCCTTGGCCCCACCCCCAGTCTCCTGACACCACCCCCTGATTGGCTGCATTACCGAGCAGCAGCCAATTATGATGGAGGAAGCTGCCCAGCCCCCTAACAACAGCCCTACATTCTCCCTACTTGGGCAAATCCTAACCCCTCCCCCCCCAAACTGGCAAGGTCACTATGTCCAGAGACAGGGGCGTAGCTATAGCCCGGGCAGCCGGCGCTCTTGGAGGGCTTGCTCTCCCCCCACCCCGTCGGCGGCACATCGCTCTCTTCAGACAGGCGTGGGGAGATGGTATGCAGCAGTGGAAGGCCCCCAGCGTTAAACAGAGGATAAGCCGGCAGAGGAATCAGCAGACACCGGAAGTAAGAAGAACTTCCGGGTCAGACCACTAGAGCGCGCTCCTCCCCTTCTGTCCGGCTCTGCTGTGTAACAGCTGCTGATTCCTCTGCCGGCTTAGGCCTCGGGCATGGTCAGCGCTTAGGCGCTGACCCGTGCTGAGGCGCGCTGCTGCTCGGCAGTGAGCCCCTGCAGCCGCAATTTATTTATTATTTATTTATTTATAAAATATTTTACCAGGAAGTAACACATTGAGAGTTACCTCTCGTTTTCAAGTATATCCTGGGCACAGAGTAAAACAAATAATACATGGTTACAAGTACAGTTACATAAATGAGCAATGAGAGCGGCTTTAGCTGCAGAAGCGTGTGTCTTATGAAAATTTAAAATTTTCGCGCTCATGGGAGCGCAGGGCCGGTCACGTGAGCGGTTCGCCCAATGAGGGCGAACCAGCTCCGTGACGTCACTGGCCCGCCCCCCGACACGCCCCCGGACGGCGCGCTAACCAAGGCCAGGGAAAGCACCCGCTTTCCCTCAGCCTCAGCCTCCGCACGGGCTGAGTCACCATGGACTCAGCCTTAGGCTGCGGCCATAGTAAGAGCCTCGGCAAGAGCGATGCTGCTCGCACGGAAAACAAAAAGGCAGGAAGCAATGCGCATGTCCATGGAGCGTACGAGAGCGCCGAGGCGGCTGATGCGTGGCGAGACAAATTTGTTTGAATTTGCCGTGCAATGGATGGGTCACGTGCGGGTGGAGGGGGGAAAGAGGTGATGATGGTGTGGGAGAGAGGTGATGATGGTGGGGGGGGGGGGGAGAGGTGATCGTGGGGGGGGAGGTGATGATAGTGGGGGAGAGAGGTGATGATGGTGGGGGAGAGAGGTAACGATGGTGGGGGGGAGAGGTGACGATGGTGAGGGGGAGAGGTGATCGTGGGGGGGAGGTGATGATAGTGGGGGAGAGAGGTGATGATGGTGGGGGAGAGAGGTGATGATGGTGGGGGGGAGAGGTGACGATGGTGGGGGAGAGAGGTGATGATGGTGGGGGGGAGAGGTGATCGTGGGGGGAGGTGATGATAGTGGGGGAGAGAAGTGATGATGGTGGGGGAGAGAGGTGATGATGGTGGGGGGGAGAGGTGACGATGGTGGGGGGGAGAGGTTACGATGGTGGGGGGGGTGACGATGGGGGGGGGGAGAGGTGACGATGGTGGGGGGGAGAGGTGACGATGGGGGGGGGAGAGGTGATGATGGTGGGGGGGAGATGTGATGATGGTGGGGGGGGAAATGTGATGATGGTGGGGGGGAGAGAGAGGTGATGATGGTGTGGGGGGAGGTGATGATGGTGGAGGGGAGAGAGAGGTGATGGTGGGGGAGAGAGGTGATGATGGTGGGGGAGAGAGGTGATGACGGTGGGGGGGAGATGTGATGATGGTGGGGGAGATGTGATGATGGTGGGGGAGAGAGGAGGAGGGGGAGAGATGGGGAGAGGGAGAGATGATGATTATGATGGGGAGGTGGAGAGATGATGATGAGGGATGCTGAGAGAGGAGATCAGGGAGAGGATGGGGGAAGGGAGAAAAAAATTGCAGTCATTATTAATATTAATGGGGCATTGAAAATGTTTTTGCCCGGGGACCTGCGCATGTCTAGCTACGCCACTACCCAGAGAGGTAATACCGGTATACACATACACGCCCAGAGAGGTAATACCGGTATACACATACACGCCCAGATAGGTAATACCGGTATACACATACACGTCCAGAGAGGTAATACCGGTATACACATACACGCCCAGAGAGGTAATACCGGTATACACATACACGCCCAGAGAGGTAATACCGGTATACACATACACGCCCAGAGAGGTAATACCGGTATACACATACACGCCCAGAGAGGTAATACCGGTATACACATACACGCCCAGAGAGGTAATACCGGTATACACATACACGCCCAGAGAGGTAATACCGCTATACACACACACACACCCAGAGAGGTAATACCGGTATACACATACACGCCCAGAGAGGTAATACCGGTATACACATACACGCCCAGAGAGGTAATACCGGTTTACACATACACGCCCAGAGAGGTAATACTGGTATACACATACACGCCCAGAGAGGTAATACCGGTATAAACATACACGCCCAGAGAGGTAATACCGGTATACACATACACGCCCAGAGAGGTAATACCGGTATACACATACACGCCCAGAGAGGTAATACCGGTATACACATACACGCCCAGAGAGGTAATACTGGTATACACATACACGCCCTGAGAGGTAATACCGGTATACACATACACGCCCAGAGAGGTAATACCGGTATACACATACACGCCCAGAGAGGTAATACCGGTATACACATACACGCCCAGAGAGGTAATACCGGTATACACATACACGCCCAGAGAGGTTATACCGGTATACACATACACGCCCAGAGAGGTAATACCGGTATACACATACACGCCCAGAGAGGTAATACCGGTATACACATACACGCCCAGAGAGGTAATACCGGTATAAACATACACGCCCAGAGAGGTAATACCGGTATACACATACACGCCCAGAGAGGTAATACCGGTATACACATACACGCCCAGAGAGGTAATACCGGTATACACATACACGCCCAGAGAGGTAATACTGGTATACACATACACGCCCTGAGAGGTAATACCGGTATACACATACACGCCCAGAGAGGTAATACCGGTATACACATACACGCCCAGAGAGGTAATACCGGTATACACATACACGCCCAGAGAGGTAATACCGGTATACACATACACGCCCAGAGAGGTTATACCGGTATACACATACACGTACAGTATTACCTCTCATTTTTTACTGGACAGAGTGTCCAAATAAAGGACAGTCCGGTTCAATACTGGACACATGGCAACCCTAAGCGGCACAGAACCGCTGCTTGAAGACGCATGGCTTAATTTCACTTCCGTATACACATAAATGTCCAGTATTACCTCGCATTTTTTACTGGACAGTGTCCAAATATAGGACAGTCAGGTGCTATATGTAAGAAATCGGGAACACTTCCCCTGCGGCGTGTTCCCTCCTTACCTCCGCTGCAAGCGGTCAGAGAGCGCGTTCCGTGCGGCGCACTTCCTCCTTGCCTCCTGCTGTACAGCCTCCCGTTCGCCTTACAGAGCGCGCGTGCCAACGGAGGGCTTTAAAGGATCGCACGGAGCTTGGCTCTGCCCCTCCGCCGGTACCGCGCGGGGCACACGTGACGCGCGTTCACTGCTCCCCAGCTGCGCATCAACACTAATCTCTCTCCCGCCTGTCTCCTCCACCTTGCAGCCTATCCCTGCTTCCGTGGAGGCCGCGCCTCCGCTCCTCCCCTCAGTCCTATTCGTCCAGCTCTCCTATATATGCTCAGCCTTTCCTTTCATTCTTTGGCTGAGCATAGCTCACGGTAGCCCTGTGTTCCCACGTCCCTGCCTTGCCGTGTTACTGTTTTGCTTTAACCCTCTGCTGCTCATCTCTTCTGTGTACCGACCCGGCTTGACTCTCGGACCTCTCTCTGGATTACCGACCCCGGCTTGCCTCTGACTATCCGCTACTCTCCATCCCTGACCACGGATATCGGACCAACTACCTTCCTACTGGCTCCAACCCCAGACCACGGCACTCCGGACGCTGACTACTCTCCTGCCGCCTACCTACGACCTCGGCAAGTATCACGACTAACCCACTCTCTCCAGCCCAGACCCGGCGATGTTGACTATCCACTCTCCAGACGTGCCTCCGCTGCTGTGCATACTTTCCCCCCTTGTTTCCCGCCTTGTTCGTGGTGAGCGCCAGCATTACACTACGCCGGACACCTGGCAATGGACGACCGTTTAAATACCCAGGAAGAAACTAAAAACGATAAGTATCTTCTAAGCCGGGGGGTCTCTGGAGCTGAACCCCAGTAATTTCACCTCCTGCTCCAAAGATAATTACCTCCGCAGGGGGCGCCAGTAGCAGCGCCGCAAGGGATAGCGTCCCGGCATCCTGTTGGCCCGCCGGGACGCGGGAGCGTCAAATCCGCCATTTCAATAGCCCCACTCAGCCCAGTCGGAAGCTGCTACCGGCACCCCCTTTGTAGGTCTGTACCTCGGGAAACACAGGGGTCCCTGCAGCCCGAACTGAACCCGGTTCCGCCCCAGAGACCCCCTGCTTCAAACCTATACAATCCCACTCTGGGCCACTGCATTGCCGAACGAGAAAGGGCACTTTTGATACCAGACGCCGTTATCTCACGGCGAGAGAATGTTATTTTGCTTCCGAGACGGCTTTCAGCATAATTATCCGACATCGAAAGAGCGTCAAATCTGGCAACCTTTGAAACACACGCGCGGCCAGACACTAATTACCTTATTAATACATACATGCTGTTTTCTGCAGAATACCTCTCCGCCGGCGATACGCACATTCCTTATTAAATTAACGCATTATTTAGGGGGAGACATGGCGATGCTTTTAATGGGTTTTCCGCGCTCCTGCCAAAGCCTTTATTTACCAGGAAATGTCTGTTGGCCGCTATCAGAAAATGAGGTTTGATGTTTGCTTAGCAGCCACGGAGAAAAGCACCTTTTTCTCATCTGGGTTCTCATTATTTCTTTGTGTTTTATCTGGGCTCGTGCTCCTAATTGGGCAGCGAACGCTCACTTTGTGTGAATGGCCGTGTGCATGGGGGAAGCAGCAGCTCTTTCCTGTCATATGTCCCCAGCAGCCGGGTGCAGAGAGCACAAACGTTCATAGTTTTGCAATAAACTTAGAGACAGACGCACACAGATAGACAGATAGATAGACAGATAGATAGACAAATCGATAGATACACAGATAGATAGATAGATAGATAGATAGATAGATAGATAGATAGATAGATAGATAGATAGAGACAAACCGATAGATAGACAGACCAATGGCTAGCTAGATACACAAACCGATAGATATAGAGATAGATAGACAAACAGATAGATAGTTATAGTGATAGATGGACAGATGGACAGACAGACAAACCAATAAATACACAGATAGATAGACAGATACATAGACAGACAGACACACAAACCCACACACAGACAGATACAAAGACAGATACACAGACAGACACACAGACAGACAGACACACAGACAGACACACAGACAGACACACAGACAGACAGATACACAGATAGATACACAGACAGACACACAGACAGATACACAGATAGATACACAGATACACAGATAGACAAACAGACAGACAGATTGGTTTATACTAAGCACTACTAATTAATTAACACACAGAATCCCAGCAAGCCCAAGAAACCCCAAAACATACTATATATATATATATATATATATATATATATATATATATATATATATAAATATATATATATATATAAATATATATATATATATATATATATATATATATATATATATATATATATATATCAAAAGGAGTGCTACGGGGCGTTGTCAAATGTATACAAGAAAAGACAGAAAAGCCCAATGCTACATCCAATGTGACAAATACACAGTGAAATACCTATATATTCTCTTGAAAAGGGGTAATTTAGTTAAACCCTTCGTCCAAAGCATTATAAGCCTGCGAGCCACATCAAGGCATGACCAAATATCGCAGGTCCTAACACTAACTGATTAAAATTCTCATCTACTAATTAATTACTCACAAACCTAGACCATTATTTGTTTTAATAAGAATCTCTCTTATTGCGACAGCGGAGATATAATACGAACCCGCGCGTCACTAAGCGCTGACCCTCACGCGATTAACCCCGCATCTGCCAGAGCTTTACTTTGATGACATCACAGGGGAACGTTTACCGCAAGCCTCTAATGACTAATTAACGCTGATGAATAATCAGGAAAGCAAACGGATATTAAAACTCAACGCCAGGACCTCACAAAGAAAAACCAAACCCATTGTCCGGTTTAACCGCTCCTGTCTTGCGAGCATAAATGAAAACCACGTGGTGTTTTTTTTTTCTGTCTACAAAGCGCTGCACTTTTGCCTGGCAGCCGAAGGGTTACGCAGATTAGCCCGGGGGTGTAAATAAAGGCAGATAAAGATCTCCCTATAGCCCCCGCACAGTGGCGCTGCTGTCAGTATACTCCGTGTGTCCCGCATATAAATGACCACCGCTGCCTCAGAGTGCTCAAGCAAAGCCAAACAGATGCAAATTCTCCCCGCAATGAAACATATTGCATAAATATTGTAATAAGTCTCCGCGCTGAAATGCAAAACTGATGGCAGAAGTGGGACGGGCTGTGAGCCCCGAGAGTTCGGGGGCCGCGACGGAAACAGGATTAACTCTCTCCTCGCCGAAGGAGCGCACGACACAGCCAGCGAAACGCAGCGGGGACTGTTACACAAGGACTCACACGCCTGTCACAGATCTTATTAGTGTCAGTCAGTGTGTGGAGGAGATAGAGAGATCGATGGATAAAGAATCAAATCAGATAGAAACGCTTAGAGACAGACAGACAGACACACAGACACACACACACAGACAGACACACAGACACACACACACACAGACAGACACACAGACAATCAGACACACAGAGATAGGCAGATACACAGAGATAGGCAGATACACAGAGATAGATAGATAGATAGATAGATAGATAGATAGATAGATAGATAGATAGATAGATAGATAGATAGATAGATACACAGAGATAGGCAGACACACAGATAGACAGATAGATAGACAGATAGACAGATAGACAGACAGACAGACAGACACACAGACACACAGACAGACAGACAGACAGACAGACAGACAGACAGACAGACAGACAGATAGATAGATACACAGATACACAGATACACAGATACACAGATACACAGATACACAGATACACAGATAGATAGATACACGATAGATAGATAGATAGATAGATAGATAGATAGATAGATAGATAGATAGATAGATAGATAGATAGATACACAGATACACAGATAGACAGACAGACAGACAGACAGACAGACAGACAGACAGACAGACAGACAGACAGATAGACAGATAGACAGATAGACAGATAGATAGACAGATACACAGATACACAGATACACAGATACACAGATAGATAGAAGATACACAGATAGATAGATACACGATAGATAGATAGATAGATAGATAGATAGATAGATAGATAGATAGATAGATAGATAGATAGATAGATAGATAGATACACAGATACACAGATACACAGATACACAGATAGATAGATAGATAGATAGATAGATAGATAGATAGATAGATAGATAGATAGATAGATAGATAGATAGATAGATAGATACACAGATACACAGATACACAGATACACAGATAGATAGATAGATAGATAGATAGATAGACAGATAGATAGACAGATAGACAGATACACAGATAGATAGATAGATACACAGATAGATAGATAGATACACGATAGATACACAGATAGACAGACAGACAGGCAGACACACAATGACATATTACACCGGTGGAAAGAGAAACAGGTAGACTGCTGGCTGATTGATTTGTTAATAGATAGATAGATAACAGATAGGTAAATTGATAATAGCTATAGTATAGGCAGTTAGATATATACATGACCTATCGGGGGGGGGGGGGGTTGGGCGGCTTGAGGACTGGAGTTGAGAACCCCCCTGCGCTAAACAAATATCGCGAAAGGCAAACGCACAATACAAAAAATATCTCCTTTCTGTCGCTCGTTTCTCATAAATCTCGAGGAGGAAAATCTCTCCCCCCCAATCATATCCCACCGCCCCTCCTCCCTCCCCATCATATCCCACCGCCCCTCCTTCCTCCCCATCATATCCCACCGCTCCTCCTCCCTCCCCATCATATCCCACCGCCCCTCCTCTCCCTCTCCTCCCTCCCCATCATATCCCACCGTCCCTCCTCTCCCCCTCCTCCCTCCCCATCATATCCCACCGTCCCTCCTCTCCCCCTCCTCCCTCCCCATCATATCCCACCGCCCCTCCTCCCTCCCCATCATATCCCACCGCCCCTCCTCCCTCCCCATCATATCCCACCGCCCCTCCTCCCTCCCCATCATATCCCACCGCCCCTCCTCCCTCCCCATCATATCCCACCGCCCCTCCTTACTCCCCATCATATCCAACCGCCCCTCCTTCCTCCCCATCATATCCCACCGCCCCTCCTCCCTCCCCATCATATCCCACCGCCCCTCCTCCCTCCCCATCATATCCCACCGCCCCTCCTCTCCCCCTCCTCCCTCCCCATCATATCCCACCGTCCCTCCTCTCCCCCTCCTCCCTCCCCATCATATCCCACCGTCCCTCCTCTCCTCCCCTTATCCCCCTCCTCCCTCCCCATCATATCCCATCACCCCTCCTCTCCCCCGCTCCTCCCTCCCCATCATATCCTACCGCCCCTCCTCCCTCCCCATCATATCCCACCGCCCCTCCTCCCCCCGCCTCCCTCCCCATCATATCCCACCGCCCTCCTCTCCTCCCTTTATCCCCTCCTCCCTCCCGATCATATCCCATCACCCCTCCTCTCCCCCGCTCCTCCCTCCCCAATCATATCCCACCGCCCCTCCTCCCTCCCCATCATATCCCACCGCCCCTCCTCCCTCCCCATCATATCCCACCGCCCCTCCTCTCCCCCTCCTCCCTCCCCATCATATCCCACCGTCCCTCCTCTCCCCCTCCTCCCTCCCCATCATATCCCACCGTCCCTCCTCTCCTCCCCTTATCCCCCTCCTCCCTCCCCATCATATCCCATCACCCCTCCTCTCCCCCGCCCCTCCCTCCCCATCATATCCTACCGCCCCTCCTCCCTCCCCATCATATCCCACCGCCCCTCCTCCCCCCTCCTCCCTCCCCATCATATCCCACCGCTCCTCCTCTCCTCCCTTTATCCCCTCCTCCCTCCCGATCATATCCCATCACCCCTCCTCTCCCCCGCCCTCCCTCCCCATCATATCCTACCGCCCCTCCTCATCATATCCCACCGCCCCTCCTCCCCCCTCCCCATCATATCCCACCGCCCCTCCTCTCCCCCCTCTCCATCATATCCCACCGTCCCTCCTCTCCTCCCCTTATCCCCTCCTCCCTCCCCATCATATCCCATCACCCCTCCTCTCCCCCGCTCCTCCCCATCATATCCCACCGCCCCTCCTCTCCACTCCTCCCTCCCCATCATATCCCATCACCCCTCCTCTCCCCCCCTTCTCCCCCTCCCCTCCTCCCTCCCCATCATATCCCATCACCCCTCCTCTCCCCCCCATCATATCCCACCGCCCCCCTGTCCCCCCCTCATATCCCACCGCCCCCTCTTCCCCCCTCATATCCCACCGCCCCTCCTCTCCCCCCTCTCCCCCCCATCATATCCCATCACCCTTCCTCTCCCCCCTTCTCCCCCTCCCCTCATATCCCACGCCCCTCTCCCCCCCTCATATCCCACCGCCCCTCCTCTCCTCCCCTTATCCCCTCCTCCCTCCCCATTATATCCCATCACCCCTCCTTTCCCCCGCTCCTCCCCATCATATCCCACCGCCCCTCCTCCCTCCCCATCATATCCCATCACCCCTCCTCTCCCCACCGTCCTCTCCCCCCCGTCCTCTCCCCCCCATCATATCCCATCACCCCTCCTCTCCCCCCCTTCTCCCCCTCCTCCCTCCCCATCATATCCCATCACCCCTCCTCTCCCCCCTCCCATTTCCCCCCCCATCATATCCCACCGCCCCCTCTCCCCCCCTCATATCCCACCGCCCCCTCTCCCCCCCTCATATCCCACCGCCCCTCCTCTCCCTCCTCCCTCCCCATCATATCCGATCACCACTCCTCTCCCCCCCTTCTCCCCCTCCCCTCATATCCCACCGCCCCTCTCCCCCCGTCATATCCCACCGCCCCACCTCTCCCTCCCCATCATATCCTATCACCCCTCCTCTCCCCCCCTTCTCCCCCTCCCCTCATATCCCACCGCCCCCCCTCACCCCCCTCATATCCCACTGCCCCTCCTCTCCCCCCCCCCACCCCAAGAGACGAAAGGAAAAAAACCTTCAATTCTTTTTTTTTCTCTCTCCCTTTCTTATCGGTCATCTATTTTTCTAGCGAAAGCCATTTCTCTGGCGCCCGGTCGCTAGGCAACCGGAAATATTAATAGTGGCTTTTATTAGCTCAGCTGCAGCCGGCCAGCGCCGGGATGAGAAAATTGGAAGCGCAAATGTGTTACATAAATATCTCTCCACCTTCCAGGCTCCGCGCTAAGTCCCCGTTTCAGCGTGATTTATGGCAGGGACGGGTCATTTATGAGAAAGAGGAGTGTGAAATAGGAAAAACGGAACATTACCCCCAAAAGGCTGTTTGGGAATAAATAATTGCCCGAGTGGCGCGGGAGCAGTTAAAAAGCGAGTTTCTGGTCAATTTTCTTTTTTCTTTTTTCCTTGGGAGGTGTTTTGTGAAATGTAACAAGCCATCTTTCTTTGGGTTATTGGCTGTGAGAGTTTAATAACGTTTTGTAGGGTCAGTCCCACGTAGGAGCAAAGTGACCTAATGACAGGGACGTGTTTAATGGTTAAAGGGTCAGTCCCACGTAGGAGCAAAGTGACCTAATGACAGGGGTGTGTTTAATGGGTTAAAGGGTCAGTCCCACGTAGGAGCAAAGTGACCTAATGACAGGGACGTGTTTAATGGGTTATAGGGTCAGTCCCACGTAGGAGCAAAGTGACCTAATGACAGGGACGTGTTTAATGGGTTAAAGGGTCAGTCCCACGTAGGAGCAAAGTGACCTAATGACAGGGCGTGTTTAATGGGTTAAAGGGTCAGTCCCATGTAGGGGCAAAGTGACCTAATGACAGGGGTGTGTTTAATGGGTTAAAGGGTCAGTCCCACGTAGGAGCAAAGTGACCTAATGACAGGGACGTGTTTAATGGGTTAAAGGGTCAGTCCCATGTAGGGGCAAAGTGACCTAATGACAGGGGTGTGTTTAATGGGTTAAAGGGTCAGTCCCACGTAGGAGCAAAGTGACCTAATGACAAGGACGTGTTTAATGGGTTAAAGGGTCAGTCCCACGTAGGGACAAAGTGACCTAATGACAGGGACGTGTTTAATGGGATAAAGGGTCAGTCCCACGTAGGGGCAAAGTGACCTAATGACAGGGACGTGTTTAATGCGTTAAAAGGTCAGTCCCACGTAGGAGCAAAGTGACCTAATGACAGGGGCGTGTTTAATGGGTTATAGGGTCAGTCCCACGTAGGAGCAAAGTGACCTAATGACAGGGGCGTGTTTAATGGGTTAAAGGGTCAGTCCCACGTAGGGGCAAAGTGACCTAATGACAAGGACGTGTTTAATGGGTTAAAGGGTCAGTCCCACGTAGGGACAAAGTGACCTAATGACAGGGACGTGTTTAATGCGTTAAAAGGTCAGTCCCACGTAGGAGCAAAGTGACCTAATGACAGGGGCGTGTTTAATGGGTTAAAGGGTCAGTCCCATGTAGGGGCAAAGTGACCTAATGACAGGGGCGTGTTTAATGGGTTATAGGGTCAGTCCCACGTAGGAGCAAAGTGACCTAATGACAGGAGCGTGTTTAATGGGATAAAGGGTCAGTCCCACGTAGGGGCAAAGTGACCTAATGACAAGGACGTGTTAAATGGGTTAAAGGGTCAGTCCCACGTAGGGACAAAGTGACCTAATGACAGGGACGTGTTTAATGCGTTAAAAGGTCAGTCCCACGTAGGAGCAAAGTGACCTAATGACAGGGGCTTGTTTAATGGGTTAAAGGGTCAGTCCCACGTAGGGGCAAAGTGACCTAATGACAGGGGCGTGTTTAATGGGTTAAAGGGTCAGTCCCACGTAGGAGCAAAGTGACCTAATGACAGTGACGTGTTTACTGGGTTAAAGGGTCAGTCCCACGTAGGGGCAAAGTGACCTAATGACACTGACGTGCTTACTGGGTTAAAGGGTCAGTCCCACGTAGGGGCAAAGTGACCTAATGACAGTGAAGTGTTTACTGGGTTAAAGGGTCAGTCCCACGTAGGGGCAAAGTGACCTAATGACAGGGACGTGCTTAATGTGCAAAAGTCCGTTCTAACATAGAATAAAGTGACCTGTTCCCATAAGGAAAAAACAAACAAACAACAACACAAATGTCGGATTGCTGCTATAACAGCGATTTCATCTTTCACTGGAAGCCGATCCCATTAATCAATGGTTTGAAATGTACAATTTCCACATCCATCCTTCCTGGGCCCCGGACGTGAAACGGTTACACAGCGAGGGCAAAAAGGACTGAAATTCACAATTCTCGTCAACGTCAAATAAGATTTATTCTCCACCGCTGCTCCCCGGGGGGAAAATAATCATGCCAGAATACACTGCGAATATGCAACAGGATCCCCTCCCCCCTGAAAAGAAGCATTGCAGCGACGTTTGCTTACATTAAACAGGGAAAGTCATTTCCTTATGTTACGAGAGGAGGTGGATGTAGAGAACTAACTGGCTCTCATTGCCCCGAACTCTGATTTATACGGAAAACCTTTGATTTGGAAAACCCCGAGCTATCAAACTGAGACCGGAACTTCTCCCAAGGACCACTCAAAAAGAGAGGATTTCCCAGTGCTGGGCGCTGGGGAATAAACCCCCGCTCTCTCTCTCATAGGGAGCGGTAATATGGGGTAATGGGAGGAGTTATATGGGGTAATAGGAGGAGTTATATGGGGTAATAGGAGGAGTTATAGGGAGCGGTTATATGGGGTAATAGGAGGAGTTATAGGGAGCGGTTATATGGGGTAATGGGAGGAGTTGTAGGGAGGGGTTATATGGGGTAATAGGAGGAGTTGTAGGGAGCGGTTATATGGGGTAATGGGAGGAGTTGTAGGGAGCGGTTATATGGGGTAATGGGAGGAGTTGTAGGGAGCGGTTATATGGGGTAATAGGAGGGGTTATATGGGGTAATAGGAGTTATAGGGAGCGGTTATATGGGGTAATGGGAGGAGTTGTAGGGAGCGGTTATATGGGGTAATGGGAGGAGTTGTAGGGAGCGGTTATATGGGGTAATAGGAGGAGTTATAGGGAGCGGTTATATGGGGTAATGGGAGGAGTTGTAGGGAGCGGTTATATGGGTAATAGGAGGAGTTGTAGGGAGCGGTTATATGGGGTAATAGGAGGAGTTATAGGGAGCGGTTATATGGGGTAATGGGAGGAGTTGTAGGGAGCGGTTATATGGGTAATAGGAGGAGTTATAGGGAGCGGTTATATGGGGTAATAGGAGGAGTTATAGGGAGGGCTTATATGGGGTAATAGGAGGAATTATAGGGAGCGGTTATATGGGGTAATAGGAGGAGTTATAGGGAGCGGTTATATGGGGTAATAGGAGGGGTTATATGGGGTAATAGGAGGAGTTATAGGGAGCGGTTATATGGGGTAATAGGAGGAATTATAGGGAGCGGTTATATGGGGTAATAGGAGGAGTTATAGGGAGCGGTTATATGGGGCAATTTAGTCCAATTATCACATTTAATCAGAGAAGACCCTACAGTACCCTGAAATTTGGGTTGACGGTGGACGGAGAGAGAGTACCTCCCAATGCACTTATTTATACATGTGGAGAGATCCCTCTGAGAATAATCATTTTAAAATGCAAATGAGCTCATTTGAATATGCAAACGTTTGTTTCCCAGATACCTCTGGTGTGTCCGCAGGTGTCTCCTGACGTCTTGTAAAGACGAGATAGATATCAGTTTCTTACTCCACTAACCGTGGTCAAAGCAAACAAAGTGAGGACGTTAATTATTTACGGATGCCCCTATAACAATTTTTTTTTTGGGGGGGGGGGGGGGGTTGTTCAAGTGCATTGTGGGATGTTTCAGGAACCAGAAAAACATTTGCACAAGATTAAGTGGGCCCGAGTCTCGCAGGCGGGAACCGAACCCAGAAGTTTTTGAATTTCCGAAGCTTTATTTAGCTGAACGTTAACAATGTCAGTTCGTGGCATTGTTACATTGTACTGCGGCACGTGATCGTGCCGGCGAGGCCCTCTACTGAATTAAAATGTGTTTCCCTATATAAGGGCTTACGTGATGTAGATACATAGCCATGTTTGCTTCGTGCGTATACCTTTTCACTTCTGCTGTGTTCCATGGTGATGGCTTATCAGCCAGATACCGTAAACACGAGAGGATTGTTTATAATTGCTCCCGCGCAAAAGATATTGCGTTATATCGCCTGTTCCGAGCGGCATCTACATTTAATTAGGTCAATGGTTTAAAAAAAAAACAAAAAAAAAACCATAGAAATAAACATGGATTTCTAAATGGAAACCGCGCGGCTCAGGGAACGGCGTGCAAATGCCGAACCTGCGCTCCGTCTTACAAGCTTTCATTTGTCAAACATGCCCCCTCAGACATCAGGTCTGTTCTCCGTCTCAATCAGCAATCAGGGGACAATAGTCATAAATATGCATCGCAGACGCGGAGTATGTTCTGGGGACGAGGACACTGTGGATTTTATGAAAAACAGCTCGCGTAATAATTATTGTCTCTTCGTGCTCCGTTTATCATGTTACGTTTCCCCCCCCCCCCCTCTTTCTGTATTTCTCTCGCTCTTTTTTTCTATATTTCGAGTTTCTTTTCTCTCTCTTGTACTCTCTCTAATCCCTCCTCCTCTCTCTCTCTCTCTCCTCTATCTCTCTTCCTCTCTATCTCTCTTCTTCTCACTCTCCATTGTTTCTGTCTCTCTCTCTCTCCCTCCTCTCTCTCACTCACTCTCACTCTCCATTGTTTCTGTCTCTCTCCCTCCTCTCTCTCCCTCTCCATCGTTTCTGTCTCTCTCTACCTCTCTCTCTCTTTCTCTCCGTTTCTCCCTCTCTTACATACACGCTCTCTCTCCTCCTCTCTCCCCCCCTTTGTCTCTCTCTTCAGCTCTCCCTCCCTCTCTTTCTCTATCACTCTTCCACTCTCTCCCTCTCTATTGCTCTCCCTTTCTCTGTCACACACGCACACACTCTCTCTCTCAACCTCTCTCTCTCCCTCTTTCTGTCTTCCCCCCTTTTCCTCTCTCCCTCTCCCCATCTTTCTCTCACTCTCCCGATCTCTCTCTTTCTCTCTCCCTCTTTCTCTCTCCCTCTTTCTCTCTCCTGCTCCCTCTATCTCTCGCGCTCTCTTAATTAATTTATTAATAAGGAATTTCCATGCAAAAAAGATTCCAAATAAAAACAACACAATAAGCACAGAATCTCTCATTCTATTATTTATTAGCAAATAACAACCCCAGGTCTGCAGCCCTGCCTTTCCCCATTATCTCTTAGCAAACAGTGCTTCCACTGCAGGCGGGGATTCTGGGTAATGGCATGCAAATGAGCACTCATAGTGTCACCTTTTGCTTCTTATCTATTGTAACATGGACCCCCCTATAAGCGTACGCCTGCCGCATTACACAGCTTTGCAGCACAGCCTGGGCTGAAGAAGTGCAGAGCCAGTAACCCTACTCAGAGACAGCTATTTCAACCTTTTGGGTGTCATCAATATGAGGATGGTTATACTGGCTGTGCCATGTGACGCTGGTAGGGGTTCAAACTTAAATAACAACAGAGAACATGGAAAACTACATCGATGGACAATATACAAGCCAATATTCAAACAAATACATATAAATCCACCAGCAGGTAATCTAATTTTCATTGCTGGTCACCCTTTTTAAATGGCCAGTGGGGATCACTAACCAGATATGAAGATTATAGGTAGATAATTCAAACATATATATCATCCTGGGTGGCCAGACTCAAGCGTAACATGTGAAAGGCGGAGCTCCTGCCACTCCCTCCCACACCTAGCCCAATTCCCCTCTTCTACATTACTGTTGGCAGCTCTGGCACACACCCAGTATCACAAGCACGCTGCCTGGGGGTCACTCTGGGCCCCTCCCTCACATTCGCCCCTCACATTCACAATGTAGATAAAACCTGTCGTTTTTACCTCTGTAAGATTGCACAGATTCGCCCGTTCCTCTGTTGTTTGACTGCTAAAACTCTGACTCAGGCCCTCATTCTCTCCCGTCTCGACTACTGTAACCTCCTGCTGTCCGGCCTTCCTGCCTCCCACCTGTCTCCCCTACAATCTATCCTAAATGCTGCTGCCAGAATCACTCTACTCTTTCCTAAATCTGTCTCAACGTCTCGCCTGCTGAAATCCCTCTCCTGGCTTCCTATTAAATCCAGTATTACTTACACAATTCTCCTCCTCACTTTTAAGGCAAATACACTCTTCTGCCCCTCTTTACATCTCACCCTAATCTCTCACTATACCCTCCTCTGCCCCTCCTTACATCTCACCCTAATCTCTCACTATACCCTCCTCTGCCCCTACTTACATCTCACCCTAATATCTCCCTATACCCTCCTCTGCCCCTCCTTACATCTCACCCTAATATCTCACTATGCCCTCCTCTGCCCTCCTTACATCTCACCCTAATATCTCACTATACCCTCCTCTGCCCCTCCTTACATCTCGCCCTAATGTCTCACTATACCCTCCTCTGCCCCTCCCTACATCTCACCCTAATATCTCGCTATACCCTCCTCTGCCCCTCCTTCCATCTCACCCTAATATCTCACTATTCCCTCCTCTGCCCCTCCTAACATCTCACACTAATATCTCACTATACCCTCCTCTGCCCCTCCTTACATCTCACCCTAATCTCACTATACCCTCCTCTGCCCCTCCTTACATCTCACCCTAATATCTCACTATACCATCCTCTGCCCCTCCTTACATCTCACCCTAATATCTCACTATACCCTCCTCTGCCCCTCCTTACATCTCACCCTAATCTCTTACTATACCCTCCTTACATCTCACCCTAATATCTCACTATACTCTCCTCTGCCCCTCCTTACATCTCACCCTAATCTCTTACTATACCCTCCTTACATCTCACCCTAATATCTCACTATACCCTCCTCTGCCCCTCCTTACATCTCACCCTAATCTCTCACTATACCCTCCTCTGCCCCTCCTTACATCTCACCCTAATCTCTCACTATACCCTCCTCTGCCCCTCCTTACATCTCACCCTAATCTCGCACTATACCCTCCTCTGCCCCTCCTTACATCTCACCCTAATCTCTCACTATACCCTCCTCTGCCCCTCCTTACATCTCACCCTAATATCTCACTATACCCTCCTCTGCCCCTCCGTATATCACCCTAATATCTCACTATACCTTCCTCGGCCCCTCCTTATATCTCACCCTAATATCTCACTATACCCTCCTCTGCCCCTCCTTACATCTCACCCTAATATCTCACTATACCCTCCTCTGCCCCTCCTTACATCTCACCCTAATATCTCACTATGCTCTCCTCTGCCCCTCCTTATATCTCCCCCAAATATCTCACTATACCCTCCTCTGCCCCTCCTTACATCTCACCCTAATATCTCACTATACCCTCCTCTGCCCCTCCTTACATCTCACCCTAATATCTCACTATGCTCTCCTCTGCCCCTCCTTATATCTCCCCCAAATATCTCACTATACCCTCCTCTGCCCCTCCTTACATCTCACCCTAATATCTCACTATGCTCTCCTCTGCCCCTCCTTATATCTCCCCCAAATATCTCACTATACCCTCCTCTGCCCCTCCTTACAGCTCACCCTAATATCTCACTATACCCTCCTCTGCCCCTCCTTATATCTCCCCCAAATATCTCACTATACCCTCCTCTGCCCCTCCTTATATCTCACCCTAATCTCTCACTATCCCTTCCTCTGCCCCTCCTTACATCTCACCCTAATATCTCACTATACCCTCCTCTGCCCCTCCTTACAGCTCACCCTAATATCTCACTATACCCTCCTCTGCCCCTCCTTACATCTCACCCTAATCTCGCACTATACCCTCCTCTGCCCCTCCTTACATCTCACCCTAATCTCTCACTATACCCTCCTCTGCCCCTCCTTACATCTCACCCTAATATCTCACTATACCCTCCTCTGCCCCTCCGTATATCACCCTAATATCTCACTATACCTTCCTCGGCCCCTCCTTATATCTCACCCTAATATCTCACTATACCCTCCTCTGCCCCTCCTTACATCTCACCCTAATATCTCACTATACCCTCCTCTGCCCCTCCTTACATCTCACCCTAATATCTCACTATGCTCTCCTCTGCCCCTCCTTATACAGTATCTCCCCCAAATATCTCACTATACCCTCCTCTGCCCCTCCTTACATCTCACCCTAATATCTCACTATACCCTCCTCTGCCCCTCCTTACATCTCACCCTAATATCTCACTATGCTCTCCTCTGCCCCTCCTTATATCTCCCCCAAATATCTCACTATACCCTCCTCTGCCCCTCCTTACATCTCACCCTAATATCTCACTATGCTCTCCTCTGCCCCTCCTTATATCTCCCCCAAATATCTCACTATACCCTCCTCTGCCCCTCCTTACAGCTCACCCTAATATCTCACTATACCCTCCTCTGCCCCTCCTTATATCTCCCCCAAATATCTCACTATACCCTCCTCTGCCCCTCCTTATATCTCACCCTAATCTCTCACTATCCCTTCCTCTGCCCCTCCTTACATCTCACCCTAATATCTCACTATACCCTCCTCTGCCCCTCCTTACAGCTCACCCTAATATCTCACTATACCCTCCTCAACATCCGACTAGCACCCTCTCTATCCACCTTAAATCCCACCCCCTTAATGAAGCATATGAGTAGCTCTGATACATTGACCGTGGCCCCCTGCAGACGCACTTACCAGCACACCCTCCTCCTGTCTCTGTACGTGTTCCCTACTTACCACTTTGAGTGTAAGCTCTTCGGACCAGGGACTCCTTTTCCTAATGTTACTTTTATGCCTGAAGCACTAATTCCCACTATGTGTTATATTATTATGCCCCGTGTGACACTGCTGTGTGGCTTCGTATACCTGGACGGCACAATATACCCAAAGATATACATACATGTGTGAACCAATGTGTTACTGGACCCAGCCTCGGCAGAATGGTTAAACCAGTCGCCCCTGATAAAGCACAAGCTTCACTTACTGTGGGCAGCTGAGAGGAGAGGAGATGTCCTTCTTGACTCAACATGTTGGAGACCATGATGGCCGGGAGGTCCATGTTCTGGTAGGAGTAGGCCGGTATCAGGCTGTTAGGGCCGAGGTTGTGACACAGTGAGTGGTACCCAGACTCATGGTCCAGCAAATGCAGTAGAGATGGGTCCGGCAGGTTGGGAGGGGTTATGGGGGGGATTTCATAGTCCTCGTTGCTCTCACTTTGACCATTATACGTCTGAAATCAACAAGAGGTGAACGTTTGTCACTATTGGCTTCCAAAATCAGCCACATTTATTTGTGATGTTGAAGAATAGATCCTGACACACACGGACTAACCCAGAGGGGGCTCAACTCCTGTCCCCCACCTCCCCAACCAGTTTCCATGATATCCCAGCTTCAGCACAGGTGGCTCAGTCAATGACTGAGCCACCTGTGCTGAAGCAGGGCCTGATTGAGCCACCCTGTGCTGAAGCAGATATCCTGAAAACCTGACCTGGTGGTGGGGGGGGGGGAGGGGGGACTTGAGCCCCCCTGATATAGTGCATACTCAGCACTACTTTACTCTGCCTGCAGCTTGTTCCCACTGTAAAGGCTGGCGGAGTATACGGGCTCTGTGTTGGGTGCCTGTACCGCTGGGATACACCTGTTCGCTCAATGTGAAATAGATGGGGTCGGATTTATAAAGGGCAGCCTCATTTCTACCTGAACACGTGAGCGGCACACAAGCGAAATCAGATTGCACAATATCCAATCAGCGTAATTACAGCTGCGGGATTGGAACACGCTGTACACATGAGGCTCAGCGTGTGCAGGACACGCGGGATACACGTGGGATGCAGCGCTCATGTTACTGCCATCCACTCCAGTCTGAGTTTGTGTAAGGCAGCTAATGCAGGGTGTATATACACATAGAAACACACACACACACACACACACACACACACACACACACACTGATACTGACACATTGATACAAACACACACACTAATAAAGACAGGCACACTGAAACACACACACACACACACACACACACACACACACACACACACACACACACACACACACACACTGATACTGACACATTGATACAAACACACACACTAATAAAGACAGGCACACTGAAACACACACTACTATACTGATACACACACACACACACACACTAATACAGACAGGCACACTGAAACACACACAAACACACACTGCTATACTGATACACACACACACACTAATACATTGATACACTGATAAACACAAACATTCACACTGATACACACAGTGATACTCACACATTGATACAAACACACACTGATACACACAGACAGACACACTGATACTGACACACACACTGAAACACATACATACTGATACTTGCACACACTAACACACTGATAAACTGATACACACACAGGTACACTGATACATACTGTCACACTGATAAACACACAAGTACACTGATACTCACACTGATACACACTGATACACACACAGATGCACTGATACACATACAGTTGGCGTAACCCCGAAACAGTCTGTGTATGATGTTAGCGCAGAACGGCGTCGCTCTATCACCCCAGAATGTATTACACGCAGCGCGGACATTTCATTATACAGGTAACACACGGTGTTATTGTCACAGTGCGGCTATTACACATAATATTATCAGCAGCATCATATCAACCAATCACATTTACTCTCAGCGGTTATACATAGAAAAAGACAAACAAAGCCGCTGTCCTTTCACCTGCACCAGTCAGGTATCCATCATGGTGCAATGCGTCGAAATTCATTTCTCACAGCGCAATACGTGTCATCATATGCATGAGGCCACGCAGCCACCTCCACACCTCCTGTATACAATGCGCACACTTTATACAGGTTTCTATTACTTCTTAGCGCTGACATTCTGATGCACACGAAAAATAATCTAAGAGCTCATAAAAATGTATATATAAATACACACACCCATGCACACATACATACATGTATATATTGGGAAAAGAAAAAAGCGCAATCCTATATAGCTGTCAAAAATAAGGAAAAATGTAATAAAGGCAAAAATATTATATACACACACACACATATATAAACACACACACACACATATATAAACACACACACACACACACACACACACACACACACACACACACACACATATAAACACACACACATATATACATAGTCATGCACCTGGTGTTGCAGAGAGGGCCTTCCGGCACGGAAAGGGTTAAGGCCTCTCCAGCAGCCGGGGGGATGCTTGGATGTAAATGTTGCATGAAAAACAAAACTAAAAGCATTTTCTAATGGATCGCGCTAATGGAGAGAGGCAGAGAATAGGAAGGCATGTAATCTGCCGGCACATTTCCCCTCGCAGAGTGCATCGCCCGGCATCACCCGGCATCACCCGGCGTCACCCGGCCTGCTGAATATTTCATACAGTATGCGCCGGTCTTTCTTATCCCAGCGCTGCTGCTTATCTAGCTCAATATGAGACATGGAGGGTGTGTATGCACAAATAAACACACACATGTATACACACACAGACACACTGATACACACACAGACACAGATACACTCAGAGACACTGAAAAACATACAGACACTGAAACACACACACAGACATACTGATACACACACACACAGACACACTGATACACACACAGACACACTGATACACACACAGACACACTGATACACACACATACACACTGATACACACACACAGACACACTGATACACACACAGACACAGATACACTGATACACACAGAGACACTGAAAAACATACAGACACTGAAACACACACACAGACACACTGATACACACACAGACACACTGATACACACACAGACACACTGATACACACACAGACACACTGATACACACACAGACACACTGATACACACACAGACACACTGATACACACACAGACACACTGAAACATCTGTATAAATACTGTTATGTAGATACACACAGACTCACATGTGTATATCCTGTTATATAGATACACACAGACCCACACATCTATGTATACACTGTTATATAGCTACACACAGATCCATACATGTGTGTGTGTATCTATATATATATATATATATATATATATATATATATATATATATATATATATATATATATAGATACACACAGACCCACACATGTATATATACTGTTATATAGCTACACAAAGGCTCACACGTGTCTTTATACTGTTATATAGATACACACAGACCCACACAATGTACAGTATATATATTAAAAAAAATATATATATATATATATTGTTATATAGCTACACACAGGCCCACACGTGTATATATACTATTGTATAGATACACACATGTATATATAATGTTATATAGCTACACGTGTATATATACTGTTATATACATTCACACAGATCCACACGTATATACAGTATACTGTTATGTATAATTAATGAGTTCTTCAGTATTAGGTGATACCTTTTTTATTTGGACTAACAATTTATGTTTTAGGACAAGCTTTCAAGACTTATATAGATACAAACAGACCCACATACGTGTATAAACTGTTATATAGATACACACAGACCCACATACGTGTATAAACTGTTATATAGATACACACAGACCCACATACGTGTATAAACTGTTATATAGATACACACAGACCCACATACGTGTATAAACTGTTATACAGTATAGATACATACAGACCCACATACGTGTATAAACTGTTATATAGATACACACATGTATATATACTGATATATAGATACTCACACACACACACATCATATACTGTTATGTAGAAACACACAGACCCACACGTGTATTTATACTGTTATATAGATACACACAGATACACACATGTATATATACTGTTATATAGATACACGCAGACCCACACGTGTATATATATACTGTTATATAGATACACCCAGACCCACACACGTGTATATATACTGTTATATAGATACACCCAGACCCACACGTGTATAAACTGTTACACTGCAGACAATGGAAAGCTGTGTATATGTATCTACAGACAGGTTGCACCTTACAACGCGCCCGCAAGGTCACGCCTGGCAAATGGAAATGATATGAAATATTCTTTTAGGGAGCGACAAACATTTGGCAGATAAGACACCTGGCGTCCTGAAACGGACTCATTGTTATTCCTCTCACTGCAACTATCGGTACCAAGTAACACAAGAGTAACAGTGTATGCCGAGCCATTAACCCCTTCACGGTGGAATTCGTGCTTTCTTTCCCCCCCCCCCCCCCCCCCAAATTTCCGGGGGCAGGAAAAAGTCGGGAAAAAAATCCACAAATAGTTAGAAGGAACTTTCACGGTCAAAAATGCACGCGAAAATTGTCTAATTCCGCCGTCGGATTTACTTTTTGATTTGCGGTTTTTTTTTTTTAGCGCATTTACTGGCTCGTTCCCGGCGTTTTATTCCGCGAATGTTCAAATATTCGTTAATTTTCAAATGTCTCAAAATGTCTTTTTTTTTTTTTTTAACGCTCTTCGGTGATTTTACAAAATATTTATTAAAAAAACGGGAGAATTTGCCGTTTTCCGCGGGAAAAGGAAATCTCAAACCTTTTTACGGAGCGGCAATGCAACGTGTAAGAAGCCCGCCCCTTAACCCTTACAGCGCCCGACGGCCCCGGCTATAATAATCATTTATCTTTCATATATAGCGCCCGAGGCCGGCTGACAAGGATTCAATCTGTACTCACCCACTTCAAAGGCAGTAATATTTATTTATTGTATCGAATGTCTCTATTTGTATAGCGCCATTAATGTACACAGTGCTTAATATGTTATATGTTATCAGTCCAAGAGTTGGTGTGAGTGACCAGATTTAGTTAAAAAACAAAACAAAATCTAAACAGAAATGCCTTTGAAACCATTATAATTATTTTTATAATATATATGGAAATATTACTGTGTGCTCATTTGCATGTCTTAGGCAGGCCTGCAGCCCTGCCATTCACCATTATCCCCCAGCACACCGCGCTTCCACTGCAGCAAGGGATTCTGGGAAATGACATGGAAATGAGCATACAGTAATATTTCCATTGGTTATATGCTTTGCTGTGGAGGGTTTTTGTCACTTTTTTTTTTTACCCACCATAACTTAACTAAGTGTGGGTGAAACCTACCCCTGCTTCATTTACTGGCACAGCCAGTATAACCAACCCCACACTGAGGAGACCCATTAAGGTTGAAACAGCTGGGGATCGCTTCTCGGCCTTTTGGCTAAGATCAGAATTCACTGCTCGGCTTGTGGCTAAGACCAAGGGCAGTACTAATCCTATCTGGGGCTTAAGTAGGATGGTCAATTGCGAGCACTTGGTCCTAAAGCTAGTCGAGGGGTGGGATAAGCTCCAGGTCCACATCTCTCCTGGGCCTTCTGGCAAAGGAGGGATGATATTCTTACAACTGGCCCATTAGGGCTGGGGTGCTCCGGCACAACCCGAGGGCTAGTCACCATCCCTCGAAAGAGGGAAAACGACCTGACGTGAACCCCCTTTCGGGCCTCGGGCCAGAGGGAGGAAGAGACGGATGTCCTGAATCCTAACGGAGGAAGGCATCAATGTCCCTGAGGACCTAGGCTCTTCGGAGAAAAACGAACCGGGGACAGGTCCGACTTCGGGAGGACAGTCCTAGGGCTTGCACCTGAAGGGGCTTGGGTTATGCGCAAGGGGGGAGTGTAAAAAAAAAAAAACCTGTCTGTGGGTGGGTTTACTGGCTATGCATCTTAACCCTGGCTGTGCTCTAAAGCTGTGAAATGCAGCAAGCATAAGTTTATAGGGGACCATGTATTTGGTTATGAAGCAAAAGGTGGCGCTGTGTGCTCATTTGCTGTGTGCTGGGCGATAATGGTGAAAGGCGGGGTTGCAGACCTGTCTAAGACATGCACATGACCATACAGTAATATTTCAATTTGCTACATGCTTTACTGTGGAGGGTTTTTTGTCACTTTTTTTTACCCACCATAACTTAACTAATGTGTGATATTAGGGGGTCGAAACCAAACAGGTCTGTGGCATCATCCTAAGGGGAATATACATATAATATTATAAAATAATTATAATGGTTTCAAAGGGATTTCTGTATTTTTTGCAATTAACTCTTGATACAGTTAAACCCCCCCCATTAAAGCTGCAGTTCAGTCAATATCCTGCATGTGTGTTTTTTTAATAAATCAGTTCTGTAGTAAGAAAAAATACTTTTAGCATTTTCTGTTTTAAAAAAAACAACTTTGAAAGACCAATTTTCTTGTATTCTATTTTAACAGCCATTTGCTAAGGCACTGCCCCTTCATGTCCTGTCACAAGCTCTGGCACACCCCTTTGTCAGCCCTGCCCTCCCTCTAGCACATGTCAGTGCAGGAGTGCTCATGAATATTCATGAGCTTCCACTGAGAGACAAGCAGAATATAAACAGATCCCTTCACTAATTATGTCACCAAATTTCGACCTATCAATACATGGAGAACGAATTGACTGACAGCTACTGTATACAGTTCTTTAGGTAATTAGAGATTGCACACATAAAACTATTGAAGTAAAAAAATTAATTAATAAAAAAAAAAACTGAACTGCAGCTTTAATAAATAAATAAAACAATATCTAAGAAATGCGTAGGCTCTAAAGAGTGTGTGATAGTGTGTTACTCAGGCAGTAAAATCTTGCTGCATTTGCAAAAAATAATAAATAAATAATATATATATATACTAGGATGCAATCATTTTTGAAAGGGAGAGTGTGTGTGAGAGAGAGGGGACAGAGGTGGGGGGGATACAGAAGGAGAGAGAGATGGGGAGAGAGAGACGTAGATGGGATACAGAGGGAGAGAGAGATGGGAGGAGAGAAGCTGATGGGATACAGATGGAGAGAGAGATGGGGAGAGAGAGAAGTAGATGGATACAGAGGGAGAGAGAGATGGAGGAGAGAAGTAGATGGGATACAGAGGGAGAGAGAGATGGGGAGAGAGAGAAGTAGATGGGATACAGAAGGAGAGAGAGATGGGAGAGAGAGAAGTAGATGGGATACAGAGAGAGAGAGATGGGGAGAGAGAGAAGTAGATGGGATACAGAGGGAGAGAGAGATGGGGAGAGAGAGAAGTAGATGGATACAGAGGGAGAGAGAGATGGGGGAGAGAGAAGTAGATGGGATACAGAGGGAGAGAGAGATGGGGGGAGAGAGAAGTAGATGGGATACAGAGGGAGAGAGAGATGGGGGGAGAGAGAAGTAGATGGGATACAGAGGAGAGAGAGAAGTAGATGGATACAGAGGGAGAGAGAGAAGTAGATGGATACAGAGGGAGAGAGAAGTATATGGGATACAGAGGGAGAGAGAAGTAGATGGGATACAGGAGAGAGAGATACAGAGGGGATACAGAGAGAGAGAGATGGGGAGAGGGAGAAGTAGATGGATACAGAGGGAGAGAGAGATGGGGAGAGAGAGAAGTAGATGGGATACAGAGGGAGAGAGAAGTAGATGAGATACAGGAGAGAGAGAGAATACAGAGGGGATACAGAGAGAGAGATGGGGAGAGAGAGAAGTAGATGGGATACAGAGGGAGAGAGAGAGAGAGAGAGAGAGAGAGAGAGAGAGAGAGAGAGAGAGAGAGAGAGAGAGAGAGAGAGAGAGAGAGAGAGAGAGAGAGAGAGAGAGAGAGAGAAGTAGTTGGATGAGAGAGAGAGGGGATACAGAGAGAGAGAGAGAGATGGGGAGAGAGAGAGAAGTAGGTTGGATGAGAGAGAGAGGGATACAGGAGGGATACAGAGGGAGAGAGAGAGAGAGAAGTAGGTTGGATGAGAGAGAGAGGGGATACAGAGGGGATTCAGAGGAGAGAGAGAGAGAGAGAGAGAAGTAGGTTGGATGAGAGAGAGAGGGGATACAGAGGGATACAGAGGGAGAGAGAGAGAGAGAGAGAGAGAGAAGTAGGTTGGATGAGAGAGAGAGGGGATACAGAGGGGATACAGAGGGAGAGACGAGAGAGAGAGAGAGAGAGAGAGAGAGAGAGAGAGAGAGAGAGAGAGAGAGAGAGAAGTAGGTTGGATGAGAGAGAGAGAGGATACAGAGGGGATACAGAGAGAGAGAGAGATGGGGAAGAGAGAGAAGTAGATGGGATACAGAGGGAGAGAGAGATGGGGAGAGAGAGAAGTAGATGGGATACAGAGGGAGCGAGAGATGGGGAGAGAGAGAAGTAGGTTGGATGAGAGAGAGAGAGGATACAGAGGGGATACAGAGGGAGAGAGAGAGAGAGAGAGAGAAGTAGGTTGGATGAGAGAGAGAGGGGATACAGAGGGGATACAGAGGGAGAGAGAGAGAGAGAGAGAGAGAGAGAGAGAAGTAGGTTGGATGAGAGAGAGAGAGGATACAGAGGGGATACAGAGAGAGAGAGAGATGGGGAGAGAGAGAAGTAGATGGGATACAGAGGGAGAGAGAGATGGGGAGAGAGAGAAGTAGATGGGATACAGAGGGAGCGAGAGATGGGGAGAGAGAGAAGTAGGTTGGATGAGAGAGAGAGAGGATACAGAGGGGATACAGAGGGAGAGAGAGAGAGAGAGAAGTAGGTTGGATGAGAGAGAGAGGGGATACAGAGGGGATACAGAGGGAGAGGGAGAGAGAGAGAGAGGAGAGAGAGAGAGAAGTAGGTTGATGAGAGAGAGAGAGGATACAGAGGGGATACAGAGAGAGAGAGAGATGGGGAGAGGGAGAAGTAGATGGGATACAGAGGGAGAGAGAGATGGGGAAAGAGAGAAGTAGGTTGGATGAGAGAGAGAGAGGATACAGAGGGGATACAGAGAGAGAGAGACAATCCTTTGGCGACGTGATTATGTAAAGCAGCGGGCGTCGTGAACAAAGGAGCTTTGGTGAAAGTGCAGCTTCCATTCCAGTTGCATTTGAACAGGAGACGGAGCGGGCTGCATCGTAGCACCGTTACTGAGCATGGCCCAAAGAAAGCAGTGGGTGACGAGGCGGGCGTAATTAGCAGTGGGTGACGTGGCGGGTGTAATTAGCAGTGGGTGACGTGGCGGGTGTAATTAGCAGTGGGTGACGTGGCGGGGGTAATTAGCAGTGGGTGACGTGGCGGGGGGTAATTAGCAGAGGGTGACGTGGCGGGTGTAATTAGCAGTGGGGGACGTGGCGGGTGTAATTAGCAGAGGGTGACGCGGCGGGTGTAATTAGCAGTGGGCGACGTGGCGGGTGTAATTACCAGAGGGTGACGCGGCGGGTGTAATTAGCAGTGGGTGACGTGGCGGGTGTAATTAGCAGTAGGTGACGTGGCGGGTGTAATTAGCAGAGGGTGACGCGGTGGGCGTAATTAGCAGTGGGGTGACGTGGCGGGGGTAATTAGCAGTGGTGACGTGGCGGGTGTAATTAGCAGTGGGTGACGTGGCGGGTGTAATTAGCAGTAGGTGACGTGGCGGGTGTAATTAGCAGTAGGTGACGTGGCGGGTGTAATTAGCAGAGGGTGACGCGGCGGGTGTAATTAGCAGTGGGTGACGTGGCGGGTGTAATTAGCAGGGTGAAGTGGCGGGTGTAATTAGCAGTGGGTGACGTGGCGGGTGTAATTAGCAGTAGGTGACGTGGCAGGTGTAATTAGCAGAGGGTGACGCAGTGGGCGTAATTAGCAGAGTGTGACGTGGCGGGTGTAATTAGCAGGGTGACGTGGCGGGCGTAATTTGCTGTGGGTGACGTGGCAGGGTGTAATTAACAGTGGGTGACGTGGCAGGTGTAATTAGCAGTGGGTGACGTGGCAGGGTGTAATTAACAGTGGGTGACGTGGCGGGAGTAATTAGCAGAGGGTGACGTGGCGGGTGTAATTAACAGTGGGTGACGTGGCAGGTGTAATTAGCAGTGGGTGACGTGGCAGGTGTTATTAGCAGAGGGTGACGCGGCTGGCGTAATTTGCTGTGGGTGACGTGGCGGGGTGTAATTTGCTGTGGGTGACGTGGCGGGTGTAATTTGCTGTGGGTGACGTGGCGGGTGTAATTAGCAGTAGGTGAAGTGGCGGGTGTAATTAGCAGTGGGTGACGTGGCAGGGTGTAATTAGCAGTGGGTGACGTGGCGGGTGTAATTAGCAGTAGGTGAAGTGGCGGGTGTAATTAGCAGTGGGTGACGTGGCAGGGTGTAATTAGCAGTAGGTGACGTGCAGGTGTAATTAGCAGAGGGTGACGTGGCAGGGTGTAATTAGCAGTAGGTGACGTGGCAGGTGTAATTAGCAGAGGGTGACGCGGTGGGCGTAATTAGCAGAGTGTGACGTGGCGGGTGTAATTAGCAGGGTGACGTGGCGGGCGTAATTTGCTGTGGGTGACGTGGCGGGTGTAATTAGCAGTGGGTGACGTGGCAGGTGTAATTAACAGTGGGTGACGTGGCAGGTGTAATTAGCAGTGGGTGACGTGGCGGGTGTAATTAACAGTGGGTGACGTGGCGGGAGTAATTAGCAGAGGGTGACGTGGCAGGTGTAATTAGCAGTGGGTGACGTGGCAGGGTGTAATTAACAGTGGGTGACGTGGCGGGAGTAATTAGCAGAGGGTGACGTGGCGGGTGTAATTAACAGTGGGTGACGTGGCGGGAGTAATTAGCAGAGGGTGACGTGGCAGGTGTAATTAGCAGTGGGTGACGTGGCGGGAGTAATTAGCAGAGGGTGACGTGGCAGGTGTAATTAGCAGTGGGTGACGTGGCAGGGTGTAATTAACAGTGGGTGACGTGGCGGGTGTTATTAGCAGAGGGTGACGCGGCTGGCGTAATTTGCTGTGGGTGACGTGGCGGGTGTAATTTGCTGTGGGTGACGTGGCGGGTGTAATTTGCTGTGGGTGACGTGGCGGGTGTAATTAGCAGTGGGTGACGTGGCGGGTGTAATTAGCAGTGGGTGAAGTGGCGGGTGTAATTAGCAGTGGGTGAAGTGGCGGGTGTAATTAGCAGTAGGTGACGTGGCGGGTGTAATTAGCAGTGGGTGAAGTGGCGGGGGTAATTAGCAGTGGGTGAAGTGGCGGGTGTAATTAGCAGTGGGTGAAGTGGCGGGGGTAATTAGCAGTGGGTGAAGTGGCGGGCGTAATTAGCAGTAGGTGACGTGGCAGGTGTAATTAGCAGAGGGTGACGCGGTGGGCGTAATTAGCAGAGTGTGACGTGGCGGGTGTAATTAGCAGGGTGACGTAGCGGGTGTAATTAGCAGTGGGTGACGTGGCGGGTGTAATTAGCAGTGGGTGACGTGGCGGGTGTAATTAGCAGTGGGTGACGTGGCGGGTGTAATTAGCAGTGGGTGACGTGGCGGGTGTAATTAGCAGTGGGTGACGTGGCGGGGGTAATTAGCAGGGTGGTCGCCATCTTTTTTGTTTTTACGTAACCACGTTCTCCCACTTCCACGTATATTTAAAGCAGCATTATACTGCGCCCCCTTTCCTTCCTTCTTTGTATATGTGACAATATATTATATATCATTCTACATCCTGACCTAAGGCCCCGGACACAGTACGTGGCGTCACGCGCGCTGGTGCTCGCCGAGATCCGTGGCCTGCAGGTTTGCGTAATGGGGGGGGGGGACATGCCGTGACGTCACGTGAGTGGCTCGCCCTCGTTGGCTGCACCGCGAACGTGACCCGGGCTGTCGCGCGGCAAAGACAAAACCGTTTGTCCTGCCACGCACCGGTCGCCTCGCCGCTCACGCGCGCACTATGCACGCGCACATCGGCCTCCATTGGTTTGGATGTGGCGCGAGCGACGTCGGAACCAGTATGGACGCAGCCTAAGCTGCCAATCGCGTGGTGCTCCTGCTAAACATCTGTCACAATCCTGATTGTGTGCCTAACATAATGGCCGCCTTTCTGTTTCAATCAATCCTTCAGTCAGTGTAACTCAGCAGCTACAATTTATCCTGCTATTACTAAGGTAACA
Organism: Ascaphus truei; assembly: GCF_040206685.1. Classification (NCBI taxonomy): domain Eukaryota; kingdom Metazoa; phylum Chordata; class Amphibia; order Anura; family Ascaphidae; genus Ascaphus; species Ascaphus truei. The sequence goes on from NC_134497.1 coordinate 21,252,764, forward strand.
TTGTCTATTGTTACAGTTTGTAGCCCTAGCTGCTGGGAACATTGGCAACAAATTATCCCAAACAGGAAAGTGTTACAAAGCTCTTGCACTGCTGGGGAGGTGGGCTAAAGCCTGCTATAGGAATCAGTATAATAAAACACATTAAAAATGGCATTAAGGGTTGAATAATAATATTTAAAAAATGCAGTATTATCTAATACTACAGCACTGATTTATTGAGAAAAAAACCCCCATATAAGATTTCACATGTTTTGTGGCTTTAGATCTGGAAATCAGTTTGTAAACACGCTGAGCAGAGTCTTGGGAGAGGTGCGATTTCCTGCTGTGTGTTCCAATCATCAGGAGTTTGCGCATGCAAAGCTCCCCTCTCTCCCCCTCCCCTTATCTTTATTGGTTCTCTGATAAGGACAGGGGGGGGGGGGTAAGGGGAGAGGGGACCCCTGGTTGACAAAGACCCCCCCCTCCCCCCATTCAGAGGCACAGAAGAAAAGAAAAGTAGCCAATTATTTGCTTTTAGCCCTGTTAGCTTCAGGAAGCCAATTAGATTACAGGATTTTCTGGGGCTGACCCTTTAGCCGCTTGGTAATGTCCGGACTCGAGCTGCATGGGCATCAAATAGGGATAAAATATTATATACCGAATGTGCTAGTTAGTGAGAAATTCAGCAGCGGTTTCAATGTTGTACAAATCAGGCTTGAGTTATGGGGCACTTTTTAGCAAACGGCCATTTTAAAAGCCCCCGCCAAAAAAATGAATGCTATGTGACTTGTGGCTCCCACTCTCCTACCCGCTGGGAAACCTCAGACCCGATATGCTCAGCGTTCTCTCATACTAACTGTAACCTTCTAGTATGTCTATCCCAAGCACATTTGAATTCCCTCACTGTGCCTCTACCACCTCCGCTGGGTGACGACTCCACACACCCACCACCCTCCCTCATGTATCTACAGTACGGCACCGACGGCCCCAATTTGCAGCCAACAATCGCAGCTCAAAGAGCGCTCAAGAATGCAACACGTTCTCTGCTGTTTTGACCGATTGTATCCCGATACAATGAGGGTACATTAATATTCGCCTTCCTGCTTATAAAAAATATTATTAATAGTGTTAGCGCAGAATTAAGTCACTCTCTATCAACCCAAAAATGTATTAGACGCAGCGCGGAGGTTTCACTATATAGGTAACACAAGGTGTTTTTGTCACAGGGTGGCTTTTATACATAATACAGCTCAACCCCCTTATAACGCGGTGCTTGGGGTCCATAGAATCACACCGCGTTATAAGCGGATCGCGTTGGAAATAATGCACAATTGTATGCATTGTACAATAAAGTATTTAAGATACCAATAATCGTGTTGTAAAGTATTCATAAATATGAAAACTGGGAGCCACGCTTGCATCGCGTTATAAGCGGATTCGCGTTGTAAGCGGATCGCGTTGGAAATAATGTACAATTGTATGCATTGTACAATAAAGTATTTAAGATACCAATAATCGTGTTGTAAAGTATTCATAAATACGAAAATTGGGAGCCACCCTTGAACCGCGCTATAAGCGGATCCGCGTTGTAACGGATCGCGCTATAACGGGGTTGAGCTGTATTATAGTTACTAATACTGGTTATAAATAAAGAAAAACACATTATTCTTGTTTATTTGAAATTGTATTAATCAGGTTAATAACAAATGATGCGTCCGAATTATTCAGCCATCTGACATACGCCGCGCATTCCACGAAGGTTTGCGCTACTCATTTGCGCTGAAATTTGCCACGCGGTTTTGCTAGAAGTATATTCCGCGCCCCTTAATGACGGTTTTTGAAACTGCTTTTGGGGACAGTTGCTTTCGATGAATTACGGAAAGTCCCGTTTAACGCCAACACTGGACACTCGTGCGCCGTAAACCTGCAGTCTGCCCGAAACGGCGAGTTGGGCGTTGGCGGCTAACTTCGGTCTGGTTTAAATAACGCCGCGATATTTCCGCTCGCTGACAATTATGCAGCTTCGTGGTTGTGAGATAATTAAGGTGCGCCCTAAGGCTAAGTCCCCGCTAGCGCTGATCGCGGCTGAGCGCGCGATGCTTGCGGAGGAGACTTACATATATAGATATATGTAAGTCCCCGCTCACGCAGTGCGCGCGGCGCTCGTGCGCACACGCTCAGCCGCGATCTGCGCTTAGGTAAACAAAAAATCTATACTTACCCGCACGCTCAACTACTCGCAATGCCCCCCTCCCTCCCTCGCGCGCGCGTACAAGCAGGACACCCGGCGCTCATGCTTGGAGCGCTCTCCAAGCATGAGCGCGCTCAGCGCCAGCGGGGACTTAGTCTAATTCATTCGCGTCCAATTTTGGACGGGCGGAAAAGACGATTGATTTGGATGTTATATGCTTATTTGAATCGGAATTGGACACGGGATTTAGGGTAAGGGGTAAAGGTTTTTGGGGTAGGGAATTAGGGTAAGGGGGTTAGGTTTCTGGGGTAGTGAATTAGGGTAAGAGGTATAGGTTTTTGGGGTAGGGATTTAGGGTAAGGGGCATAGGTTTTTGGGGTAGGGATTTAGGGTAAGGGGTATAGGTTTTTGGGGGAGGGATTTAGGGTAAGGGGTATAGGTTTTTGGGGTAGGGATTTAGGGTAAGGGGTATAGGTTTTTGGGGTAGGGATTTAGGGTAAGGGGTATAGGTTTTTGGGGTAGGGATTTAGGGTAAGGGGTATAGGTTTTTGGGGTAGGGATTTAGGGTAAGGGGTATGGGTTTTTGGGGTCGGGAATTAGGGTAAGGGGTATAGGTTTTTGGGGTATGGAATCAGGGTAAGAGGTATAGGTTTTTGGGGTAGGGAATTAGGGTAAGTGGTATAGGTTTTTGGGGTAGGGAATTAGGGTAAGGGGTTTAGAGAAAGGGGCCTAGGGTAGGGGGCTTAGGGTAAGGGGTTTAGAGAAAGGGGCCTAGGGTAGGGGGCTTAGGGTAGGGGGCTTAGGGTAAGGGGTTTAGAGAAAGGGGCCTAGGGTAGGGGGCTTAGGGTAGGGGGCTTAGGGTAAGGGGTTTAGGGTAAGGGGCGCAGGAACGGATTTTGAATGGAAAGGACGGGAAATTCCGGGAAACTGATTTAGACAGTGTCGCCCGTCTCTACTCGGCAGTGAAGCGGGCGACGGCGAGATGTCCCGGCGGCGAGGTGAGTAGCAGCTAAACCCCGGAGGCAATTTGTTCACGGCAAATCGGCCACGAACAAACGTCCTAAACCAGGGATTCCTGGCGCTGAACTGCGATTATTTGACCACCCGGGATCCCGTTTTGTCGGAAAGGGAATCAGGTGGCGTCCCCAGGGCTAACAAAATGGCGCCCTGCATCTCCCGGGGATCCCTTGCTTTGCATCCTGACGCACTCACGCTTAGTTAGGTTACCGCCATTTTTAAATATGCCAGCGTTAGGGATTCGCAGGCCTCAGCATGCTCCGGCAGGGAAGGGGTTAACGACGGTGATTTCTTTCCGGGCGCATTTCTATAGACGCTCGGCGATGTCTTTATTGTTCGCGGAGAGAAAGCCGTGTTTCCTGTCATTCAAACTCGCAGAGAATTGTTGGAAGGAAGCGCATTTGTCTGTTGTAAACAAGGCTGCATTGTGTGTGTGTGTGTGTGTGTGTGTGTGCAAGTGTGCAAGTGTGCAAGTGTGTGTGTGTGACTGTGAGTGTGTGACTGTGTGTGTGTGACTGTGAGTGTGAGTGTGAGTGTGAGTGTGTGTGTGTGTGTGTGTGTGTGTGTGTGTGTGTGTGTGTGTGTGTGTGTGTGTGTGTGTGTGTGTGTGTGGTGTCCTGCGGGTGGGGGGGGGAAGTTTTTGGGGTACAGTAATATGAATATAGTTGTTATTCCCTCTCAGGACTCTGCAGATGTCCTTGTCATAGCATAAGGGGGCGCTAGACTGCTGAGATTAAAGACTAGAAGAGAGTGCACAGTATAGCAGAGATTTGTAGTGTAGCAGAGCCCGTGCACTATAGCAGTGGCCGTGCAGTATAGCAGAGGTTATGTAGTATAGTTGAAAGTCACAGTATAGCAGAGAGTGCGCAGTATAGCAGAGAGGGCGCAGTATAGCAAAGGGTGCGCAGTATAGCAGGGGGGGCGCAGTATAACAGAGGGGGTGCAGTATAGCAGAGGGGGCGCAGTATAGCAGAGGGGCACAGTGTAGCAGAGGTGCGCAGTATAGCAGAGGAGGCACAGCATAGCAGAGGGGGCACAGTATAGCAGAGGGGGCACAGTATAGCAGAGAGGGAGCAGTATAGCAGAGGGGGAGCAGTATAGCAGAGGAGGAGCAGTATAGCAGAGGGGGAGCAGTATAGCAGAGGGGGAGCAGTATAGCAGAGGGGGAGCAGTAAAGCAGAGGGGGCACAGTATAGCAGAGGAGGGAGCAGTATAGCAGAGGACGCGCAGTATAGCAGAGTGCGCGCAGTATAGCAGAGTGCGCAGTATAGCAGAGACGCGCAGTATAGCAGAGACGCGCAGTATAGCAGAGGATACGCAGTATAGCAGAGGATGCGCAGTATAGCAGAGGATGCGCAGTATAGCAGAGGATGCGCAGTATAGCAGAGGATGCGCAGTATAGCAGAGGATGCTCAGTATAGTAGAGGATGCGCAGTATAGCATAGGCAGCGCAGTATAGCAGAGGCAGCGCAGTATAGCAGAGAAGGCGCAGTATAGCAAAGTGCGCAGTATAACAGGATGTGCAGTATAGCAGAGTACGTGCAGTATAGCAGAGGAAGTGCAGTATAGCAAAGTGCGCAGTATAACAGGATGCGCAGTATAGCAGAGTACGCGCAGTATAGCAGAGTATGTGCAGTATAGCAGAGTCTGCAGTATAGCAGAGGCGCGCAGTATAGCAGAGGCGTGCAGTATAGCAGAGGCGCGCAGTATAGCAGAGGATGCGCAGTATAGCAGAGATGGTCGCAGTATAGCAGAGGACGCGCAGTATAGCAGAGGTGGCGCAGTATAGCAGAGGTGGCGCAGTATAGCAGAGAGGGCGCAGTATAGCAAAGTGCGCAGTATAACAGGATGCGCAGTATAGGAGAGATGTGCAGTATAGCAGAGATGTGCAGTATAGCAGAGTGCGTAGTATAGGAGAGGGTGCGCAGTATAGGAGAGGGTGTGCAGTATAGGAGAGAGTGCGCTGTATAGCAAGAGTATGCAGTATTGCAGAGTCTGCGCAGTATAGTAGAGTCGCAGTATAGCAGAGAATGCGCAGTATAGCAGAGAATGCGCAGTATAGGAGAGGGTGTGCAGTATAGGAGAGAGTGCGCTGTATAGCAGAGAGTATGCAGTATTGCAGTCTGCGCAGTATAGTAGAGTCGCAGTATAGCAGAGAATGTGCAGTATAGCAGAGAATGCGCAGTATAGGAGAGGGTGTGCAGTATAGGAGAGAGTGCGCTGTATAGCAGAGAGTATGCAGTATTGCAGAGTCTGCGCAGTATAGTAGAGTTGCAGTATAGCAGTGAATGTGCAGTATAGCAGAGAATGCGCAGTATAGCAGAGAATGTGCAGTATAGCAGAGAATGTGCAGTATAGGAGAGGGTGCGCAGTATAGCAGAGAATGTGCAGTATAGGAGAGGGTGCGCAGTATAGAAGAGAGTATGCAGTATTGCAGTCTGCGCAGTATAGTAGAGATGTGCAGTATAGCAGAGAATGCGCAGTATAGCAGAGAATGCGCAGTATAGCAGAGAATGCGCAGTATAGCAGAGAATGCGCAGTATAGGAGAGGGTGTGCAGTATAGGAGAGAGTGCGCTGTATAGCAGAGAGTATGCAGTATTGCAGTCTGCGCAGTATAGCAGAGAATGCGCAGTATAGCAGAGAATGCGCAGTATAGCAGAGAATGCGCAGTATAGGAGAGGGTGCTCCGTCCCTTTTCTTACATGTATAGGAAGCTGGGGAACCACGGGTCTGAACATCGGTAATTTCAGTTCCGGGGACCCCTTGGTTCCCGAGATACCTATAAAAGTAGCGCCAGTACAGTCCCCTTCCGGGCAAAGAAAATGGCAGCCGACATACGCAGGCCAACAGGAAGCCGCGAAGCTCTCTATCAGGGCTTCCTCTCGGCCCGCGTGGCAGGAGGGATTTAAATAACTGGGACATACCGGCGCTAACCTTTCCCGGTAAGAGTCTCGGAAACCCGGGGGATCACCGGAGATGAAATGAACGCGATTCACCCCCCCTCCCCCCACTCCCCCAGGCTCCTATCTCCCCCCGAGGCTCCTATCTGCCCCCCCCCCCGAGGCTCCTACCTCCCACCCGAGGCTCCTACCTCCCACAAGAGGCTCTTACCTCCCACCGAGGCTCTTACCTCCCACAAGAGGCTCTTACCTCCCACCGAGGCTCTTACCTCCCACAAGAGGCTCCTACCTCCCACCCGAGGCTCCTACCTCCCACCCGAGGCTCCTACCTCCCACCCGAGGCTCCTACCTCCCACAAGAGGCTCCTACCTCCCACCCGAGGCTCCTACCTCCCACCCGAGGCTCCTACCTCCCACCCGAGGCTCCTACCTCCCACAAGAGGCTCCTACCTCCCACCCGAGGCTCCTACTTCCCACCCGAGGCTCCTACCTCCCACAAGAGGCTCCTACCTCCCACCCGAGGCTCCTACCTCCCACAAGAGGCTCTTACCTCCCACCCGAGGCTCCTACCTCCCACAAGAGGCTCCTACCTCCCACCCGAGGCTCCTACCTCCCACAAGAGGCTCTTACCTCCCACCCGAGGCTCCTACCTCCCACAAGAGGCTCTTACCTCCCACAAGAGGCTCTTACCTCCCACAAGAGGCTCTTACCTCCCACCGAGGCTCTTACCTCCCACAAGAGGCTCCTACCCGAGGCACCTACTTCCCACCCGAGGCTCCTACCTCCCACCCAAGTGGGGGACGTGACGAGCCTGCACCTTCACACGTTGCTGCCGTCAGTTCTTGTTGGTCCTTGGCGGGACTACACCGATGAACCGGGTCCCCCCCGGTCATCAGAAAACCCCAATGGCCCAAATCCGAGAGTAGCACCACAGTCCCCAATGCAGGGGTTCATCCTTCAGAATGGGACGCTTGGCCGCGGTCATCTCGCCCGCCGCTGGCATTTTGCCGCGGAGGGATCCCTCGCCACTCAGCCGTCATCCGTTTCACCAATAAGGTAAGTTAGCGGAGAGGGTAGGTGTGTTAGGGTAAGGGGTTAAGGTTTTTGGGGTAGGAGGATAAGGTTTTTAGGGTAGGGGGTTAAGGTTTTTAGGGTAGGGGTTAAGGTTTTTAGGGTAGGGGGTTAAGATTTTTAGGGTAGGGGTTAAGGTTTTTAGGGTAGGGGTTAATGTATTTAGGGTAAGGGGTTAATGTTTTTAGGGTAGGGGGTTAAGGTTTTTAGGGTAGGGGTTAATGTTTTTAGGGTAGGGGTTAATGTATTTAGGGTAAGGGGTTAATGTTTTTAGGGTAGGGAGTTAAGGTTTTTAGGGTAGGGAGTTAATGTATTTAGGGTAGGTAGTTAAGGTTTTTAGGGTAGGGGGTTAAGGTTTTTAGGGTAGGGGGTTAATGTATTTAGGGTAGGGGTTAATGTTTTTAGGGTAGGGGTTAATGTTTTTAGGGTAGGGGTTAATGTTTTTAGGGTAGGGGTTAAGGTTTTTAGGGTAGGGGTTAAGGTTTTTAGGGTAGGGGTTAATGGTTTTAGGGTAGGGGTTAATGTTTTTAGGGTAGGGTTAAGGTTTTTAGGGTAGGGGTTAATGTATTTAGGGTAGGGGTTAATGTTTTTAGGGTAGGGGTTAATGTTTTTAGGGTAGGGGTTAAGGTTTTTAGGGTAAGGGTTAGTGTTAGTATAAGGGGTTAAGATTAGGGGTTTTTAGGGTAAGGGGCTAACCTTGGCGTCGAAAAGGCCGCCAGGCGAGATGTCCCCGCGGCGACCTGAGTGGCGGCAAAACACCTGCGACCACGTGTCCCAGCCACGTTCCCCCGGCCCCTCCTAATAACAGGCTACCCCTTTGTAACACCGAGACAATAGAAAGCGTCCGTACACAATCCAGTTAGACAGCAACCGCATCCCCCACTCCCTCCCCGTCTGCGGGAGGTCACCCCCCACTCCCTCCCCGTCTGCGGGAGGTCACCCCCCACTCCCTCCCCGTCTGCGGGAGGTCACCCCCCCACTCCCTCCCCGTCTGCGGGAGGTCACCCCCCACTCCCTCCCCGTCTGCGGGAGGTCACCCCCCACTCCCTCCCCGTCTGCGGGAGGTCACCCCCCCACTCCCTCCCCGTCTGCGGGAGGTCACCCCCCCACTCCCTCCCCGTCTGCGGGAGGTCACCCCCCCACTCCCTCCCCGTCTGCGGGAGGTCACCCCCCACTCCCTCCCCGTCTGCGGGAGGTCACCCCCCACTCCCTCCCCGTCTGCGGGAGGTCACCCCCCACTCCCTCCCCGTCTGCGGGAGGTCACCCCCCACTCCCTCCCCGTCTGCGGGAGGTCACCCCCCACTCCCTCCCCGTCTGCGGGAGGTCACCCCCCACTCCCTCCCCGTCTGCGGGAGGTCACCGGGTCGCTGTTGAATGATGGGATGTCACCTTTGATTAGCGATGGCGTCTGCTGCGGACTGAGATCCCTGCTCCACGTGTGAGTCGGGCCGGCGTCACCGGGAATTCATTTAAACGCCTGGAATCCTATCATTTAACCGTCTCCCCCCACGGAGCGCCCGGCATCCTGAGCGCGGCCCTAGTATGTTTCAGGAACAAGCAGCTGTCCGCCTGATTCAGCGGGATTGGGATTAGCAAACTGTATACATGCGTGTGTCGGGGTTATGCAGAGTTTCACACGCAGCTAGCAGGATTTCGCGGTCATGTTTTATGGGTGCCATTAAATATGGGGGCGGGGGGGGGGAGGACGCCATTTTGGAGTTGTTGACAAATAGCAGATACCTATAACTATATATATAACTATATATATATATATATCAAATGGAAATATTACTGTATGCTCATTTGCATGTCTTAGGCCTCGGCCAGGCTCCCTGCTTGCTCGCTGAGGCGTGCTGAGGCTCAGGGAAAGCGGGTGCTTTCCCTGGCCTTGCGGTTGCTTACCGCACGCGCCGTCAGGGGGCGGGCATGTCACTGGCTGGGGGCGGGCCAGTGACGTCATGGAGCTGGTTCGCCCTCATTGGGCGAACCGCTCACGTGACCGGCCTGTCGCGCCGGCAAGCGGGGGAATTTTTAATTCCCTTAAGGCCTACGCTTCCGCGCGCTTGCGGAAGCGTAGGTGAGCCCCTACTAAAGCCGCTCTAATTGCGGCTGTAGGGGCTCAGTGCTGAGCGGAAGCGCACGTCAGCGCGCATCCGCCAGCAAGCAGGGAACATGGCCGAGGCCTTAGACAGGTCTGCAACCCCGCCTTTCACCATTATCACCCAGGACACAGCACTTCCACTGCAGCAAGGGATTCTGGGAAATGACATGCAAATGAGCACACAGTGCCACCTTTTGCTTCAAAACCATTAACATGGTTCCCTATATGATGTCTTCTTTCTACCCCCTTTGTATCTAAAGCCCTCTCCCGCCTTAAACCTTTTTCACTGACTGCCCCACACCTCTGGAATGCCCTTCCCCTCAGTACCCGACTAGCACCCTCTCTATCCACCTTTAAGACCCACCTTAAGACACACTTGCTTAAAGAAGCATATGAATAGCACTGTGGATATTCTGAACACATGATACATAAAGCTTGGCCCCCTGCAGACGCACTTACCAGAACTCCCTCCTACTGTCTCTGTACGTTCTCCCTACCTACCAATTAGACTGTAAGCTCCTCGGGGCAGGGACTCCTCTTCCTTAATGTTACTTTTATGTCTAAAGCACTTATCCCCATGATCTGTTATTTATATTATCTGTTATTTATTTGATTACCACGTGTATTACTACTGTGAAGCGCTATGTACATTAATGGCGCTATATAAATAAAGACATACAATACAATTATACAATAGGCTTAAATTTCCCAGAATCCCTTGTTGCAGTGGAAGTGCTGTGTCCTGGGTGATAATGGGGAAAGGCGGGGTTGCAGACCTGTCTAAGACATGCAAATGAGCATACAGTAATATTTCCATTTGATATATATATATATGTGTGTGTGTATATATATATATAACAAAAACAAGCAGCTGGCACTCTATATAATAAACTACAGTGGTGGTGCTAGTCCCATAAAGAATAAATAAATCATATTACCATCCTTGCGTCAGGCAAAAAGAGGCAGCACTCACATCCAGAAGATAAAAAATATATAATAAGGCATGTGTAGACAGACAACCGATCCCGACGTTTCGGTTCCGGAACGGAACCTTTCTCAAGGCACCCCCCTTGAGAAAGGTTCCGTTCCGGAACCGAAACGTCGGGATCGGTTGTCTGTCTACACATGCCTTATTATATATTATTTATCTTCTGGATGTGAGTGCTGACTCTTCTTGCCTGACGCAAGGATGGTAATATGATTTATTTATATATAATGGTTTTATTGCTGGCTATATTTGTTGCAGGTCACCGGCTTTTCGTGACTGCCAACGCCAGTCCTTAAAGGCCACCAACAGGTCACGTTTTAAGGATATCCGGCATCAACACAGGTGGCTCAATCACTGGCTCGGTCAACTGCAGCCACCGATTGAGCCACCTGTGCTGAAGCAGGGATATCCTTAAAACCTGACCTGTTAGTGGCCTTTTTGGACTGGAGTTGGCCACCCATGGTCTAGAGCAGGGGAGCGCAAACTTTTCATGCTGCGCCCCCCTGTCTGCCTGCTCCGGAGCTCGCGCCCCCCCTACTACCTTGCAGCTGCGTCATATGACGCGTCGGGGTCACGTGACCCACTGCATCAGTTGACCCCTGTGACATCACATGACACCGCCATTCCATGGAGACGCGTAACAGCGTCTGAATCCGGATAACTGTTATTGTTGCAGAGGCCTCACGCGATCCCCCGGCATTTAATTTAAATGCCTGGGGGGAAGAGCGCGGGACCTCTGCAACCGCCCGCCAGACAAATCTACCCCCCCCCCCCCCGGCGCACCCCCCAGTTTGCGCACACCCCTGGTTTAAAGTCATAATTACTGAGCCAGTGATTGAGCTACCTGTGCTGAAGCAGGGATACCCCTAATACCCGGCCTGGACTGGAGTTGGCCACCCCTGGTATAAGACAAGTACATATTTTTGTTTTCTGGAGTTCTCTGCTCGCCCTTTCCGATGCTGTGATTAATTTTTAACATCTGAGGCTTCGTTCCCGGAGATATACCGGTTTGAAATATTAAAGTGGCCGGGAGGTTAAAATGGAGAACTCCCCCAGAGGCCAGTGCAGTCTGAAGGTTGCCATGGGAACCTCAGATACTAGAGATTCCGAAAGTCGTTATTTTAACACTAAAGAACAGGACATGTTTAGGGGGATAGACACTAACATTATATAAGAGATCAGGCTGGGATTGAACCTGGATCCACCCACTTCAAAGATAACGCTCATACCACTACCTTACTTATTCAGTGCTATTTTATTGTGTAAAATAGTCCCCCTCCCCCCAAATCTACAGACAATTCCAGTTTTACGAATCGGTGCTGTATCAGGGAAACTCTACTGCTGCGATTTCCTCTCCCAGAATCCTCTGCACGTCTCGCCCCCACCCCGTCTACCAGCTTCTCCGTTCCTAAGTGAGGGCCGCGACATCGCCAGCCTGGCGTTAACGGCTTCACCGGATTGCATCCGCCATGTTGTTCCATTGGAACAGCAGCCCCTCATTCCCACCTCGAACAACATGGCGGCTGGAGCCCGGCGAAGCTGTCGGCGCCAGGCTGGTGATGTCGCTGCCCTCACTCGGGAGGGAGAAACCACTAGGTGGCCCTGGGCGAAACGAGCAGAGGATTCTGGGAAGGGAAGAAGGGGTCTACGGTGATGCAGAGGGAATGAACTTGTAGTGTTGAGTGCAATGCCCCTGTAACCACTACGCCGTAGGGGAGGAAGCAGAACTTACCTGGTTTGTCGAGAGGAAGTCCTGATTTGCTTCATTCATACCCATGTACATGTTTTCCCCATCAAACTGCAAGAGGAGGAAACAACGTTGGTTAGAAACCTTCAAAACATCCTTTTCGATTCCCTCACTTCATTTTCAGCATCACAGCAACATCGACATCGGTAACCCCCAGCGTCCCTTAAAACGAAAGCAGGGGTACTCTGCTAGACCGGGAGTGGTGGGTGCATGTAGCAGGGTCCCAGAGGAGGCGCATTGCAGGGCAGCGTGGCAGTGATTGGGTTAACACCGCCATGTCTGTACACATACATCCCACACTGACTTTCTGCCACGAGAATTTGTACCCAAGGTTAGATTTTGCAAAATGCCCTTTTCTATACTTGGCACGGAGTGAATAGAAGTAATTATCTGGCACGTTGGGGGCAGCAATGACAGGAAGCCGGCAATTAATGAATTCGATACTTTGTGTCAAACTCTCAAATGCTGAAATTCCCCAAATTCCTCTAATCAGGGACTGTCCTGCAGGAATCCAAGGCTGTTACTCTCCCATATTAATACACCCAGTATCTCTCCCATATTAATACACCCAGTATCTGTCTCATATTAATACACACAGTATCTGTCTCATATTAATACACACAGTATCTCTCTCATATTAATACACCCAGTATCTGTCTCATATTAATACACACAGTATCTCTCCCATATTAATACACCCAGTATCTGTCTCATATTAATACACACAGTATCTCTCCCATATTAATACACCCAGTATCTGTCTCATATTAATACACACAGTATCTGTCTCATATTAATACACACAGTATCTCTCTCATATTAATACACCCAGTATCTGTCTCATATTAATACACACAGTATCTCTCCCATATTAATACACCCAGTATCTGTCTCATATTAATACACACAGTATCTCTCTCATATTAATACACCCAGTATCTGTCTCATATTAATACACACAGTATCTCTCCCATATTAATACACCCAGTATCTGTCTCATATTAATACACACTGTATCTGTCTCATATTAATACACACAGTATCTCTCTCATATTAATACACACAGTATCTGTCTCATATTAATACACACAGTATCTATCTCATATTAATACACACTGTATCTGTCTCATATTAATACACCCAGTATCTGTCTCATATTAATACACCCAGTATCTGTCTCATATTAATACACCCAGTATCTGTCTCATATTAATACACAGTATCTCTCCCATATTAATACACCCAGTATCTGTCTCATATTAATACACACAGTATCTCTCTCATATTAATACACACAGTATCTGTCTCATATTAATACACACAGTATCTGTCTCATATTAATACACCCAGTATCTGTCTCATATTAATACACAGTATCTCTCCCATATTAATACACCCAGTATCTGTCTCATATTAATACACACAGTATCTCTCTCATATTAATACACACAGTATCTCTCCCATATTAATACACCCAGTATCTGTCTCAAATTAATACACACAGTATCTGTCTCATATTAATACACACAGTATCTCTCTCATATTAATACACACAGTATCTGTCTCATATTAATACACACAGTATCTGTCTCATATTAATACACCCAGTATCTGTCTCATATTAATACACACAGTATCTGTCTCATATTAATACACACAGTATCTCTCTCATATTAATACACACAGTATCTCTCTCATATTAATACACACAGTATCTGTCTCATATTAATACACACAGTATCTGTCTCATATTAATACCCACAGTATCTGTCTCATATTAATACACACAGTATCTGTCTCATATTAATACACACAGTATCTGTCTCATATTAATACACACAGTATCTGTCTCATATTAATACACCCAGTATCTGTCTCATATTAATACACACAGTATCTGTCTCATATTAATACACACAGTATCTGTCTCATATTAATACACACAGTATCTGTCTCATATTAATACACACAGTATCTGTCTCATATTAATACACGCAGTATCTGTCTCATATTAATACACGCAGTATCTGTCACATATTAATACACAGTATCTGTCTCATATTAATACACACAGTATCTGTCTCATATTAATACACACAGTATCTGTCTCATATTAATACACCCAGTATCTGTCTCATATTAATACACACTGTATCTGTCTCATATTAATACCCACAGTATCTGTCTCATATTAATACACCCAGTATCTGTCTCATATTAATACACACAGTATCTGTCTCATATTAATACACACAGTATCTGTCTCATATTAATACACACAGTATCTGTCTCATATTAATACACACAGTATCTGTCTCATATTAATACACACAGTATCTGTCTCATATTAATACACACAGTATCTGTCTCATATTAATACACAGTATCTGTCTCATATTAATACACACAGTATCTGTCTCATATTAATACACACAGTATCTGTCTCATATTAATACACCCAGTATCTGTCTCATATTAATACACCCAGTATCTGTCTCATATTAATACACCCAGTATCTGTCTCATATTAATACACCCAGTATCTGTCTCATATTAATACACACAGTATCTGTCTCATATTAATACACACAGTATCTGTCTCATATTAATACACACAGTATCTGTCTCATATTAATACACACAGTATCTGTCTCATATTAATACACACAGTATCTGTCACATATTAATACACAGTATCTGTCTCATATTAATACACACAGTATCTATCTCATATTAATACACACAGTATCTGTCTCATATTAATACACACAGTATCTGTCTCATATTAATACACACAGTATCTCTCTCATATTAATACACACAGTATCTGTCTCATATTAATACACACAGTATCTGTCTCATATTAATACACACAGTATCTGTCTCATATTAATACACACAGTATCTGTCTCATATTAATACACACAGTATCTCTCTCATATTAATACACACAGTATCTCTCTCATATTAATATACACAGTATCTCTCTCATATTAATACACACAGTATATGTCTCATATTAATACACCCAGTATCTCTCTCATATTAATACACCCAGTATCTGTCTCATATTAATACACACAGTATCTCTCCCATATTAATACACCCAGTATCTGTCTCATATTAATACACACAGTATCTCTCCCATATTAATACACCCAGTATCTGTCTCATATTAATACACACAGTATCTGTCTCATATTAATACACACAGTATCTCTCTCATATTAATACACACAGTATCTGTCTCATATTAATACACACAGTATCTCTCCCATATTAATACACCCAGTATCTGTCTCATATTAATACACACAGTATCTCTCTCATATTAATACACCCAGTATCTGTCTCATATTAATACACACAGTATCTCTCCCATATTAATACACCCAGTATCTGTCTCATATTAATACACACTGTATCTGTCTCATATTAATACACACAGTATCTCTCTCATATTAATACACCCAGTATCTGTCTCATATTAATACACACAGTATCTATCTCATATTAATACACACTGTATCTGTCTCATATTAATACACCCAGTATCTGTCTCATATTAATACACCCAGTATCTGTCTCATATTAATACACCCAGTATCTGTCTCATATTAATACACAGTATCTCTCCCATATTAATACACCCAGTATCTGTCTCATATTAATACACACAGTATCTCTCTCATATTAATACACACAGTATCTGTCTCATATTAATACACACAGTATCTGTCTCATATTAATACACCCAGTATCTGTCTCATATTAATACACCCAGTATCTGTCTCATATTAATACACACAGTATCTGTCTCATATTAATACACACAGTATCTCTCTCATATTAATACACACAGTATCTCTCTCATATTAATACACACAGTATCTGTCTCATATTAATACACACAGTATCTGTCTCATATTAATACCCACAGTATCTGTCTCATATTAATACACACAGTATCTGTCTCATATTAATACACCCAGTATCTGTCTCATATTAATACACACAGTATCTGTCTCATATTAATACCCACAGTATCTGTCTCATATTAATACACCCAGTATCTGTCTCATATTAATACACACAGTATCTGTCTCATATTAATACCCACAGTATCTGTCTCATATTAATACACCCAGTATCTGTCTCCTGTTAATACACACAGTATCTGTCTCATATTAATACACGCAGTATCTGTCACATATTAATACACTGTATCTGTCTCATATTAATACCCACAGTATCTGTCTCATATTAATACACACAGTATCTGTCTCATATTAATACACAGCCTCTCTCATATTAATACACACAGTATCTCTCTCATATTAATACACATAGTATCTGTCTCATATTAATACACACAGTATCTGTCTCATATTAATACACGCAGTATCTGTCTCATATTAATACACGCAGTATCTGTCACATATTAATACACAGTATCTGTCTCATATTAATACACACAGTATCTGTCTCATATTAATACACACAGTATCTGTCTCATATTAATACACACAGTATCTGTCTCATATTAATACACACAGTATCTGTCTCATATTAATACACACAGTATCTGTCTCATATTAATACACCCAGTATCTGTCTCATATTAATACACACAGTATCTGTCTCATATTAATACACACAGTATCTGTCTCATATTAATACACACAGTATCTGTCTCATATTAATACACACAGTATCTGTCTCATATTAATACACGCAGTATCTGTCTCATATTAATACACGCAGTATCTGTCACATATTAATACACAGTATCTGTCTCATATTAATACACACAGTATCTGTCTCATATTAATACACACAGTATCTGTCTCATATTAATACACCCAGTATCTGTCTCATATTAATACACACTGTATCTGTCTCATATTAATACCCACAGTATCTGTCTCATATTAATACACACAGTATCTGTCTCATATTAATACACACAGTATCTGTCTCATATTAATACACACAGTATCTGTCTCATATTAATACACACAGTATCTGTCTCATATTAATACACAGTATCTGTCTCATATTAATACACACAGTATCTGTCTCATATTAATACACACAGTATCTGTCTCATATTAATACACACAGTATCTGTCTCATATTAATACACCCAGTATCTGTCTCATATTAATACACCCAGTATCTGTCTCATATTAATACACCCAGTATCTGTCTCATATTAATACACACAGTATCTGTCTCATATTAATACACACAGTATCTGTCTCATATTAATACACACAGTATCTGTCTCATATTAATACACACAGTATCTGTCTCATATTAATACACACAGTATCTGTCACATATTAATACACAGTATCTGTCTCATATTAATACACACAGTATCTATCTCATATTAATACACACAGTATCTGTCTCATATTAATACACACAGTATCTGTCTCATATTAATACACACAGTATCTCTCTCATATTAATACACACAGTATCTGTCTCATATTAATACACACAGTATCTGTCTCATATTAATACACACAGTATCTGTCTCATATTAATACACACAGTATCTGTCTCATATTAATACACGCAGTATCTCTCTCATATTAATACACACAGTATCTCTCTCATATTAATATACACAGTATCTCTCTCATATTAATACACACAGTATCTGTCTCATATTAATACACGCAGTATCTCTCTCATATTAATACACACAGTATCTGTCTCATATTAATACACACAGTATCTGTCACATATTAATACACAGTATCTGTCTCATATTAATACACACAGTATCTGTCTCATATTAATACACACAGTATCTGTCTCATATTAATACACACAGTATCTGTCTCATATTAATACACACAGTATCTCTCTCATATTAATACACACAGTATCTGTCTCATATTAATACACACAGTATCTCTCTCATATTAATACACACAGTATCTGTCTCATATTAATACACACAGTATCTGTCTCATATTAATACACACAGTATCTGTCTCATATTAATACACACAGTATCTGTCCCATATTAATACACACAGTATCTCTCTCATATTAATACACACAGTATCTCTCTCATATTAATATACACAGTATCTCTCTCATATTAATACACACAGTATATGTCTCATATTAACACACACAGTATCTCTCTCATATTAATATACACAGTATCTCTCTCATATTAATACACACAGTATCTGTCTCATATTAACACACGCAGTATCTCTCTCATATTAATATACACAGTATCTCTCTCATATTAATACACACAGTATCTGTCTCATATTAATACACACAGTATCTGTCTCATATTAATACACACAGTATCTTTCTCATATTAATACACACAGTATCTCTCTCATATTAATACATACAGTATCTCTCTAATATTAATACACACAGTATCTGTCTCATATTAATACACACGGTATCTCTCATATTAATACACACAATATCCGTCTCATATTAATACACACAGTAGCTCTCTTATATTAATACACACAGTATCTCTCATATTAATACACACAGTATCTGTCTCATTAATACACACAGTATCTGTCTCATATTAATACACACAGTATCTCTCTAATATTAATACACACAGTATCTCTCTAATATTAATACACACAGTATCTCTCTAATATTAATACACACAGTATCTCTCATATTAATACACACAGTATCGGTCACATATTAATACAGACAGTATCTGTCTCATATTATTACACACAGTATCTGTCTCATATTAATACACACAGTATCTATCTCAAATTAATACACACAGTATCTCTCTAATATTAATACACACAGTATCTCTCTAATATTAATACACACAGTATCTCTCATATTATTACACACAGTATCTGTCACATATTAATACACACAGTATCTATCTCATATTAATACACACAGTATCTGTCTCATATTAATACACACAGTATCTATCTCATATTAATACACACAGTATCTCTCTAATATTAATACACACAGTATCGCTCTAATATTAATACACCCAGTATCTGTCTCATATTAATACACACAGTATATGTCTCATATTAATACACACAGTATCTCTCTCATATTAATATACACAGTATCTCTCTCATATTAATACACACAGTATCTGTCTCATATTAATACACACAGTATCTGTCTCATATTAATACACACCGTATCTCTCTAATATTAATACACACAGTATCTCTCTCATATTAATACACATAGTATCTGTCTCAAATTAATACACACAGTATCTATCTCATATTAATACACACAGTATCTCTCTCATATTAATACACACAGTATCTATCTCATATTAATACACACAGTGTCTGTCTCATATTAATACACACATAATCTCTCTCATATTAATACACACAATATCTGTCTCATATTAATACACACAGTATCTGTCTAATATTAATACACACAGTATCTGTCTCATATTAATACACAGCCTCTCTCATATTAATACACACAGTATCTCTCTCATATTAATACACAGAATATCTGTCTCATATTAATACACACAGTATCTCTCTCATATTAATACACACAGTATCGCTCTAATATTAATACACCCAGTATCTGTCTCATATTAATACACACAGTATCTCTCTAATATTAATACACACAGTATCTCTCTAATATTAATACACACAGTATCTCTCATATTATTACACACAGTATCTGTCACATATTAATACACACAGTATCTATCTCATATTAATACACACAGTATCTGTCTCATATTAATACACACAGTATCTATCTCATATTAATTCACACAGTATCTCTCTAATATTAATACACACAGTATCGCTCTAATATTAACACACCCAGTATCTGTCTCATATTAATACACACAGTATATGTCTCATATTAATACACACAGTATCTCTCTCATATTAATATACACAGTATCTCTCTCATATTAATACACACAGTATCTGTCTCATATTAATACACACAGTATCTGTCTCATATTAATACACACCGTATCTCTCTAATATTAATACACACAGTATCTCTCTCATATTAATACACATAGTATCTGTCTCAAATTAATACACACAGTATCTATCTCATATTAATACACACAGTATCTCTCTCATATTAATACACACAGTATCTATCTCATATTAATACACACAGTGTCTGTCTCATATTAATACACACATAATCTCTCTCATATTAATACACACAATATCTGTCTCATATTAATACACACAGTATCTGTCTAATATTAATACACACAGTATCTGTCTCATATTAATACACAGCCTCTCTCATATTAATACACACAGTATCTCTCTCATATTAATACACAGAATATCTGTCTCATATTAATACACACAGTATCTATCTCACACTGTATATCTCTAATATTAATACACAGAATATCTGTCTCATATTAATACACAGTATCTCTCATATTAATACATAGCGTCTCTCTCTCATGTTAGTACAGTCACTCTCACATATTAATACACAGTCTCTCTCTCTCTTGAAATTAATACACATATGTATTTGTGTGTGTGTGTATATATATCTACTATATATTTGTGAAAGCGTCTTATGTGTCTATGTCTGTATGTGTCTCCCTGTGTCCCACCCTGTGTCCCTAGCGGCAATCCCATTGGATCTTGGGCCAGGCCAATGAGATTGCTCCCTTGGCCTGCCCGCCCCCGCACACCTCTCATTGGCCTGAGGCGGAGTGACGGGCCAAAGGAGAGACGGAGACACACACACACACACACTCCCCCCCACACCCCCATCACGTGCGCCGCCCTGCACCGGCTCCCGGACGGAGGGGAAGCGCGGCCCTCCTGCCCCTGCCGCCAACTGCAGGTTCCTCCCCCCTCGCTCTCAACCGGCTCCCGGAAACACGGAGGGTAAGCGCGGCACGGCCCTCCTACCCCAGCCGCCAACGCTCCCTTACCTCCCCGGCGCTACCTTAACTCCCCGGCGCTCCCTTAACTCCCCGGCGCTCCCTTAACTCCCTGGCGCTCCCTTAACTCCCCGGCGCTCCCTTAACTCCCCGGCTGCTGGGGGGGCCAAGCAGCCTCCTCGGATGTGTGTGTGTGTGGACATTTTACTCCTGCCAACAATTTGTGCCTCACTTTCACCCCTACCCCTGCCCTTCCCCACCCCCCCTACCCTTGCCCTTCACCCCCCCCTGCCCTTCACCCCCCTACCCTTCACCCCCCTACCCCTGCCCTTCACCCCCCTACCCCTGCCCTTCACCCCCCCTGCCCTTCATCCCCCCTGCCCTTCACCCCCCCTGCCCTTTAACCCCCCCTGCCCTTTACCCCTGCCCTTCACCCCTGCCCCTGCCCTTCAGCCCCTGCCCTTCAGCCCCTGCCCCTCACCCCCTGCCCTTCACCCCCTACCCCTGCCCTTCACCCCCCCCTAACCCTGCCCTTCACCCCCCCTACCCTTCACCACCCCTACCCCTGCCCTTCACCCCCCACCCCTACCCCTGCCCTTCAACCCCCACCCCTACCCTTCACCCCCTACCCCTGCCCTTCACCCCCCACCCCTGCCCTTCACCACCCACCCCTACCCCTGCCCTTCACCCCTCCCTACCCCTGCCTTTCACCCCCCTTACCCCTGCCCTTCACCCCCCCACTCCTGCCTTTCACCCCCCCCCACCCCTGCCCTTCACCCCTGCCCTTCACCTCCCCCCCTGCCCTTCACCCCTGCCCTTCACCCCCCCCCCACCCCTGCCCTTCACCCCTGCCCTTCACGCCCCCCCACCCCTGCCCTTCACCCACGCCCCCACCCTTCACCCCCGCCCCCTACCCCTGCCCTTCACCCCCCCCTACCCCTGCCCTTCACACACTGACTGACTGCCGCACGCACGCACGCACGCACGCACGCACACACTGACTGACACGCACACAAACACTGACTGCCGCACACACACACTGACTGAGGCGCACACGCATGCACACACTGACTGAGGCACACACGCACACACTGACTGTGTGTGTGCGTCAGTCTGTGTGTGTTTGTGTTTCTGCGTCACACTCACTGACGCGCGCGCGCGCGCACACACAGTGACTGACTGACGCACACACAATGACTGACGCACACACACTGCATGAAGCTGTAAAGGGGGACAAACAGAGCTGTAAAGGAGGGAGGGGGGACTGGATTGATGTGAATGGGGGACAAACAGAGAGAGGAGAGAGAGAGGAGCGGGAACATTACATCCCGGGCAACGCCGGGTCTCTCAGCTAGTATATATATAGTTATGGTGGGTGAAAAAGGCAACAAGAAACCTCCACCGTATTGCATATAACAAATAAAATGATCACTTGTGAGCACATTCACATTTCTTAGGCAGGTCTGCAACCCTACCTTTCACCATTATCCCCAGCATACAGTGCTTCCACTGCAGCAAGGGATTCTGGGAAATGACATGAAAATGAGCACACCGTGTCACCTTTTGCCTGAAATCCATTTTTACATGGAACCCTTACAAGCTAATGCTCGCTGTTAACACAGCTTTTAAGCACAGCATGGGAATCAGATGCAAAGCCAGAGAAACCATTCACAGACATGTTTCAACCTTAATGGGTCTCATCAGTGTGAGGCTGGTTGTACTGCTGGCTTTGCATTTTCACGTTTCCCATCCAGGTAAAAAAAAAAAGGAGGAAGCACTTCTTTAATTAGAATTGTAAAATCTTTATTCGAAATGATAAGAATACAGAATCTTATAATTAGGATGATTTAGGATCGAGAGAGACAGATGTGTGTGTACATATATATACACGTGTGTGTGTGGCCTACTGTGGTTGCCGATAGGATTGCCAAGTGGTTTCTCCAAAAATACTGGACACAATGATGAAAGGTGCGACGCGCTCGAGACACACACACACACACACTCTCTCACCTCTCTCCGCTCCATGCTGTTTCCTCCTCTCCTTGGTCCCACCCCCAGGCTCCTGACACCTCCTCCTGATTGGCTGAATTACCCAGCAGCAACCAATAAGGATGGAGGAAGTTGCCCAGCCCCCTAGCAACAGCCCTGCTCTCTCCCCACTAAAAGGAATCCTGCGGCCCCCAAGCCGGTCAGGTCACATGTCCTGAGAGGTAATACCGGTATACACATACACGCCCAGAGAGGTAATACCGGTATACACATACACGCCCAGAGAGGTAATACCGGTATACACATACACGCCCAGAGAGGTAATACCGGTATACACATGCACGCCCAGAGAGGTAATACCGGTATACACATACACGCCCAGAGAGGTAATACCGGTATACACATGCACGCCCAGAGAGGTAATACCGGTATACACATACACGCCCAGAGAGGTAATACCGGTATACACATGCACGCCCAGAGAGGTAATACCGGTATACACATACACGCCCAGAGAGGTAATACCGGTATACACACGCCCAGAGAGGTAATACCGGTATACCCATACACGCCCAGAGAGGTAATACCGGTATACACATACACACCCAGAGAGGTAATACCGGTATACACATACACGCCCAGAGAGGTAATACCGATATACACATACACACCCAGAGAGGTAATACCGGTATACACATACACACCCAGAGAGGTAATACCGGTATACACATACACGCCCAGAGAGGTAATACCGGTATACACATACACGCCCAGAGAGGTAATACCGGTATACACATACACGTCCAGAGAGGTAATACCGGTATACACATACACGCCCAGAGAGGTAATACCGGTATACACATACACACCCAGAGAGGTAATACCGGTATACACATACACTCCCAGAGAGGTAATACCGGTATACACATACACGTCCAGAGAGGTAATACCGGTATACACATACACGCCCAGAGAGGTAATACCGGTATACACATACACGCCCAGAGAGGTAATACCGGTATACACATACACGCCCAGAGAGGTAATACCGGTATACACATACACGCCCAGAGAGGTAATACCGGTATACACATACACACCCAGAGAGGTAATACCGGTATACACATACACGCCCAGAGAGGTAATACCGGTATACACATACACGCCCAGAGAGGTAATACCGGTATACACATACACGCCCAGAGAGGTAATACCGGTATACACATACACACCCAGAGAGGTAATACCGGTATACACACACGCCCAGAGAGGTAATACCGGTATACACACACGCCCAGAGAGGTAATACCGGTATACACATACACGCCCAGAGAGGTAATACCGGTATACACATACACGCCCAGAGAGGTAATACCGGTATACACATACACGCCCAGAGAGGTAATACCGGTATACACATACACACCCAGAGACGTAATACCGGTATACACATACACGCCCAGAGAGGTAATACCGGTATACACATACCCGCCCAGAGAGGTAATACCGGTATACACATACCCGCCCAGAGAGGTAATACCGGTATACACACACACGCCCAGAGAGGTAATACCGGTATACACATACACGCCCAGAGAGGTAATACCGGTATACACATACACGCCCAGAGAGGTAATACCGGTATACACATACACGCCCAGAGAGGTAATACCGGTATACACATACACACCCAGAGAGGTAATACCGGTATGCACATACACGCCCAGAGAGGTAATACCGGTATACACATACACACCCAGAGAGGTAATACCGGTATACACATACACGCCCAGAGAGGTAATACCGGTATACACATACACGTCCAGAGAGGTAATACCGGTATACACATACACGCCCAGAGAGGTAATACCGGTATACACATACACGTCCAGAGAGGTAATACCGGTATACACATACACGCCCAGAGAGGTAATACCGGTATACACATACACGCCCAGAGAGGTAATACCGGTATACACATACACGTCCAGGGAGGTAATACCGGTATACACATACACGCCCAGAGAGGTAATACCGGTATACACATACACGCCCAGAGAGGTAATACCGGTATACACATACACGTCCAGAGAGGTAATACCGGTATACACATACACGCCCAGAGAGGTAATACCGGTATACACATACACGTCCAGAGAGGTAATACCGGTATACACATACACGCCCAGAGAGGTAATACCGGTATACACATACACGCCCAGAGAGGTAATACCGGTATACACATACACGCCCCGAGAGGTAATACCGGTATACACATACACGCCCAGAGAGGTAATACCGGTATACACATACACGCCCAGAGAGGTAATACCGGTATACACATACACGCCCAGAGAGGTAATACCGGTATACACATACACGTCCAGAGAGGTAATACCGGTATACACATACACGCCCAGAGAGGTAATACCGGTATACACATACACGCCCAGAGAGGTAATACCGGTATACACATACACGCCCAGAGAGGTAATACCGGTATACACATACACGCCCAGAGAGGTAATACCGGTTTACACACACACGCCCAGAGCGGTAATACAGGTATACACACACACGCCCAGAGAGGTAATACCGGTATACACACACACACGCCCAGAGAGGTAATACGGTATACACATACACGCCCTGACAGGTAATACCGGTATACACATACACGCCCAGAGAGGTAATACCGGTATACACATACACGCCCAGAGAGGTAATACCGGTATACACATACACGCCCAGAGAGGTAATACCGGTATACACATACACGCCCAG
This sequence comes from Ascaphus truei, assembly GCF_040206685.1. NCBI lineage: Eukaryota > Metazoa > Chordata > Amphibia > Anura > Ascaphidae > Ascaphus > Ascaphus truei. The sequence goes on from NC_134497.1 coordinate 21,278,439, forward strand.
AGAGGTAATACCGGTATACACACACACGCCCAGAGAGGTAATACCGGTATACACACACACGCCCAGAGAGGTAATACCGGTATACACACACACGCCCAGAGAGGTAATACCGGTATACACACACACGCCCAGAGAGGTAATACCGGTATACACACACACGCCCAGAGAGGTAAAACCGGTATACACATACACGCCCAGAGAGGTAATACCGGTATACACATACACGCCCAGAGAGGTAATACCGGTATACACATACACGCCCAGAGAGGTAATACCGGTATACACATACACGCCCAGAGAGGTAATACCGGTATACACATACACGCCCAGAGAGGTAATACCGGTATACACATACACGCCCAGAGAGGTAATACCGGTATACACATACACGCCCAGAGAGGTAATACCGGTATACACATACACGTCCTGAGAGGTAATACCGGTATACACACACACGCCCAGAGAGGTAATACCGGTATACACACACACGCCCAGAGAGTTAATACCGGTATACACACACACGCCCAGAGAGGTAATACCGGTATACACACACACGCCCAGAGAGGTAATACCGGTATACACATACACGCCCAGAGAGGTAATACCGGTATACACATACACACCCAGAGTGGTAATACCGGTATACACATACACGTCCAGAGAGGTAATACCGGTATACACATACACGCCCAGAGAGGTAATACCGGTATACACATACCCGCCCAGAGAGGTAATACCGGTATACACACACACGCCCAGAGAGGTAATACCGGTATACACATACACGCCCAGAGAGGTAATACCGGTATACACATACACGCCCAGAGAGGTAATACCGGTATACACATACACGCCCAGAGAGGTAATACCGGTATACACATACACGCCCAGAGAGGTAATACCGGTATATAGACATACACGCCCAGAGAGGTAATACCGGTATACACATACACGCCCAGAGAGGTAATACCGGTATACACATACACGCCCAGAGAGGTAATACCGGTATCCACATACACACCCAGAGAGGTAATACCGGTATACACATACACGCCCAGAGAGGTAATACCGGTATACACATACACGCCCAGAGAGGTAATACCGGTATACACATACACGCCCAGAGAGGTAATACCGGTATATACATATACGCCCAGAGAGGTAATACCGGTATACACATACATGCCCAGAGAGGTAATACCGGTATACACATACACGCCCAGAGAGGTAATACCGGTATACACATACACACCCAGAGAGGTAATACCGGTATACACATACACGCCCAGAGAGGTAATACCGGTATACACATACACGCCCAGAGAGGTAATACCGGTATACACATACACGCCCAGAGAGGTAATACCGGTATATACATATACGCCCAGAGAGGTAATACCGGTATACACATACATGCCCAGAGAGGTAATACCGGTATACACATACACGCCCAGAGAGGTAATACCGGTATATAGACATACACGCCCAGAGAGGTAATACCGGTATACACATACACGCCCAGAGAGGTAATACCGGTATACACATACACGCCCAGAGAGGTAATACCGGTATCCACATACACACCCAGAGAGGTAATACCGGTATACACATACACGCCCAGAGAGGTAATACCGGTATACACATACACGCCCAGAGAGGTAATACCGGTATACACATACACGCCCAGAGAGGTAATACCGGTATACACATACACGCCCAGAGAGGTAATACCGGTATATAGACATACACGCCCAGAGAGGTAATACCGGTATACACATACACGCCCAGAGAGGTAATACCGGTATACACATACACGCCCAGAGAGGTAATACTGGTATACACATACACCCCCAGAGAGGTAATACCGGTATACACATACACCCCCAGAGAGGTAATACCGGTATACACATACACGCCCAGAGAGGTAATACCGGTATACACATACATGCCCAGAGAGGTAATACCGGTATACACATACACGTCCAGAGAGGTAATACCGGTATACATATACACGCCCAGAGAGATAATACCAGTATACACATACACGCCCAGAGAGGTAATACCGGTATACACATACACGTCCAGAGAGGTAATACCGGTATACATATACACGCCCAGAGAGATAATACCAGTATACACATACACGCCCAAAGAGATAATACTGGTATACACATACACGCCAAGAGAGGTAATACCGGTATATACTTGGTCTTGATATATTGGTTATCACTTGAGTCTATGAGCAAAGTTCACTTTTCCTGTCTTGCCTTCAAATACTTTCTGGGCAAGCTACCCATCTATCTGAACAAGCTCCTCACCCCTACCACATGCAGCACCTATCACCTGAGATCTGACTCCAAAAGACTGTTCATGGTCCCAAGGCTCAACAAAGAATTTGTCCGCTGCTCCTTCTCTTACCGTGCACCCCAAAACTGGAACAACCTATCGGAGACACTCACATCCACCACCAGTTTAAGTTCTTTCAAATCTAAGGCTGTCTCACATTTTAATCTGGTCTGTAACTGTTACATACGCCTATAATATATATTATCACTAACTGTGCATGCAATGTCTTGTACTGAATATAATGTATACCCTGTTCATTTATGTAACTGTATTTGTCATTTTAACTCTATGCCCAGGACAGACGTGAAAACGAGAGGTAACTCTCAATGTATTACTTCCTGGTAAAACATTTTATAAATAAATAAATACATACATGTCCAGTATTACCTCTCATTTTTTACTGGACAGAGGGTCCTAATACAGGACAGTCCGGTTGAATACTGGACACCTGACAACCCTAAATTTGCCGATGCTGTTGCCATGACGATACCCAAGCGAGGCCTACACCTCCAAGGCTCCGTTAGTGCATTTGACACTCGTTAACGCTAACGGCGTATTTCCTAAAGTCAGAAACGTAACATTAACTGAATGCTACGTTGCTCGCATGTTGTTAATTCTAACGGCCGCCATTGATAATGACGCGTAAAGGAACGAGGCCCTATCATAACAGAATACACATCTATATTTCTTTCTGATATACGAGTATATCAGATTGTCCACAACACAAACTTGCTGGTGCTCATAAATGAATAAAATCCGGTATAATTCCCCTTTACAAACAGCCCGTCCCTATCGTTCTGGCAGGGAAGAGGTTATTACGGGTACAAATTGCATTTTCTCATTCACGCTTTTCCGCATCTTCTAAGCTATTATAAATTTAATTGCATGTTTAAATATTTTTTTTTTTTTAAAACAGCACACAATGGCTCATTAAGGCTCTAATTATACACATGTTGGTTTCAACAAACATTCTCATTTGGACGGCTGTTTGTCTGTAATTGCTCAGCCTCTCGTTAAACATTACAAGGAAGAAGCTCGTTTGGTTTTGGGTTTATGAGTTTGCAACGTGCTGGCGCTGTAAATTGGGGCCTGGGCGGTTAACCCATTAGAACGCTCCGTTCGGCGCTGCTGGTCGGAGGCGCAGCTTCACGGAGCTCCGGTAAGGCCGCGTTACCGTTAGCGGTGTGTGAAGGCCGATAACGGGAGGTGACGCCGCGTGGTCTCCCGCAACGAGCGCGGCGGCGATTGTAAAGGCCGTTAGCGATAAGGTGATAGGCAAATGAGGCGTTATCATAACATGGCGTATCCACTAATGACCGTTAAGGGTAACGCGGGGGCTTAACGTGACGTTAGTGAGGTCATACTTGTTACTCCCATACAGGCACTGACATAGGGTTTTTATAGGGTCTGGATGGATGGGGCACCATAGTTATACACGTGTGGTGCTTAGTATCATTTGTGTTAGGCGGTGGGAAGGGGGGGGGTGAGGCGATGGGAAGGGGGGGGAGGCGGTGGGAAGGGGGGGGGAGGCGGTGGGAAGGGGGGGAGGCGGTGGGAAGGGGGGGGGAGGCGGTGGGAAGGGGGGGGAGAGGCGGTGGGAAGGGGGGGGGAGGCGGTGGGAAGGGGGGGGGAGGCGGTGGGAAGGGGGGGGGGAGGCGGTGGGAAGGGGGGGGGGAGGCGGTGGGAAGGGGGGTTAGGCGGTGGGAAGGGGGGGGAGGCGGTGGGAAGGGGGGGGGGAGGCGGTGGGAAGGGGGGGGGAGAGGCGGTGGGAAGGGGGGGGGGGAGAGGCGGTGGGAAGGGGGGGGAGAGGCGGTGGGAAGGGGGGGGAGGCGGTGGGAAGGGAGGGAGGTGGTGGGAAGGGGGGGGGAGGCGGTGGGAAGGGGGGGGGGAGGCGGTGGGAAGGGGGGGAGGCGGTGGGAAGGGGGGGGAGGCGGTGGGAAGGGGGGGGTGAGGCGGGGGGTGGAGGGGGGGTGGAGGGTGGGTGGAGGGGAGGTGAAGGGGGGGGTGGAGGGGAGGTGAAGGGGGGGGTGGCGGGGAGGTGAAGGGGGGGTGGAGGGGAGGTGGGGGGGTGGAGGGGAGGTGAAGGTGGGATGGAGGGGAGGTGAAGCTTGTTGTGGCCGCTCCCCCGCTGTGTCCCGGGCGCTCGCTCCGCTCCCCCGCTGACTGTAGCGGCGCCGGGGGGGGGGGAGGGGGTATCGGGGAGACACTGACACTGGAGGGGAGGTGAAGGGGGGGGGGGGTGGAGGGGAGGTGAAGGGGGGGTGGAGGGGAGGTGAAGGGGGGGGGGTGGAAGGGAGGGGAGGTGAAGGGGGGTGAGGGGTGGGTGAAGGGGGGTGAGGGGAGGTGAAGGCCGCTCACTCACCCGTCCGGCCGCTCCCACGTGGATCTGAGGCGGGAGGCAGCGTGTTGTGGCCGCTCCCCCGCTGTGTACCGGGCGCGCGCTCCGCTCCCCCGCTGACTGTAGCGGCGTGGGGGGGACTGAAAGCGCGGGAAACAGGGAGGCTTCCGGCCGCCGCCGCGAGGGAGGCCGCCGCCATCTTGGGCACTCGGTGCCGCGAGGCAGCCTGCCTGGCCACTGGCTGTTCCCCCGCCGGGGAGGGGGGTGAGTTGTGAGCGCCGGGGAGGGGGGGCATGTATATGTGTGGGGGGGAGGGAGAGGTGGGAGATATAGAGGGGGGGGGGGGTGTCGCACGGCAGCTGACACTGGAGGGGAGGGGGGGCGCTGAAGGGGTAATAATAGTGTGACTGTAGCGGCGCCGGTGGGTGGGGGTGGGGGGGGGGCGGGGTGAAAGCGCGGGAGACACGGGGAGAGGAGGAGGTGCGCGCGGGTCACGATGTTCAGTGAGGTGTGTGTGTGTGACACTGTGTGTGTGTGTGTGTGTGACACTTTGTGTGTGTGTGTGTGTGTGTGTGTGTGTGTGACACTTTGTGTGTGTGTGTGTGTGTGTGTGTGACTGTGTGTGTGTGTGTGACTGTGTGTGTGTGTGTGTGTGTGTGTGTGTGTGTGTGTGTGTGTGTGTGTGTGTGTGTGAC
>NC_134497.1:21288817-21305508 GCF_040206685.1 Ascaphus truei
TTCCTGGTAATGTACAGGTTAATAAAAGCTTCAATCAGACTTAGAACTTTTGCAACTTATATTGACAGATTTATTATAAATCATTCTTCTTGGCAATGCACAGGTTATTAAGAATCTATATTAGTGTTAGGGACCCTTGAAACGTGGTCTGCCGTGCAGTTGGCTCAAGGGCTTACAACAATTTGGCCAAAATGTTAAACTAAAAGACCATTTTATTTATTAGTTATTTATACATATATATTTAGGCACTGTACCGTATATAAGTTTTTCTGGATGTGCACTGAGCTTTGTCTGTGTTTTATGTTATGTCTCTGGTTTTAAATATATATATATATATATATATATATATATATGTGTGTGTATCTGTGTGAGTCCTCCTTTCAGAGACGGCGAGCCTCAGGAACCACGGCTTTGCGGCACAAATGTAAACATATCAGTTTATCCGTGACAGTTAATTCCACATCCACTACTACCGCCTTTGACTATACAACTCCCTGCGAGCCCCGGCACTTCCAGCCGCGGCCAGACTACTGTCGGTACAATCACAGGCACCTATCACAGACCAGATCTAATTGCGGGCTCCCAGAGGAGCGCTTGAGATATATAGCGTATGAAAAGTCGCCCTTCTCTCGTTCTGTAATCACTGTGCGTGCGCGGCTGGGTGTTTGTTTTTGTAGCTGCGGAAGATGTAAGAAGCTTGGAGTTAAGGTTTGTTATGCCCAGGCGAAGATCGTTACCGGGGAGAGGAAAATATAGATACACAACGTTTTGTAATGGCATCCCATTCTATTATGTGAACTGCTTAGCTCCTCCCTAAACACCTATAATCTCTCCCTATAACTCCTCCTATTACTCCATAAAACTGCTCCCTATAACTCCTCCTATTACTCCATAAAACTGCTCCCTATAACTCCTTCTATCACTCCATAAAACTGCTCCCTATAACTCCTCCTATTACTCCATAAAACTGCTCCCTATAACTGCTCCTATTACTCCATAAAACTGCTCCCTATAACTCCTCCTATTACTCCATAAAACTGCTCCCTATAACTCCTCCTATTCCCCCATAAAACTGCTCCCTATAACTCATCCTATTGCCCCATATAACCACTACCTATAACTCCTATTACCCCATATAACCGCTACCTATAACTCCTCCTATTACCCCATATAACCGCTCCCTATAACTCCTCCTATTACTCCATAAAACGGCTCCTTATAACTCCCTCTATTACCCCATGTAACCCCATCCTATAGCTCCTCCCATTACCCCATATAACCGCTCCCTGTAACTCCTATTGCTCCATATAACCGCTCCCCATAACTCCTCCTATTACCCCATATAACCGCTCCCTATAACTCCTCTTACCCCATATAACCTCTCCCTAGAACTCCTCCTATTACCCCATATAACCGCTCCCTATAACTCCTCCTATTACCCCATATAACCCCTCCCTATAACTCCTCCTATTACCATATAACTGCCCCTTTCAGCTACTGATTCACCCAATCTGATTACCTGGACCGGTGCCAAGTCCCAGGAATCGGGCCACTAGTCTGTTTTCCTGGCCATAGATGCCTGTCAAAGGCAGGATCTCCAAAATGTGCCCAAAACACCCCTCCGCCGGTTACTGAAAGCCCCTGACGCAGAGCGTCGGTTATGAAATGACGGAAAATTCCCCGGCACATTTTCCTGGGGAAATCGTTAGCCAGATCTTAAGCCGCGTTTCCATTAGTGCTATTCAGTTAATACACGAACTTCTATGCACCGAGTTTGGAGACGGGCAAAAACTTGTGCCCAAGGTCGCGAACCAGGCGACATTCACCCTTGACCTTGTCAGAGGTCGCCGGCAGTGCGCCAACCATTTTGTTTAATAGGCTTCCCTTGCTGAATTCTCTAAAGCCGTTAGATTCGCCTAACGCGACACTACAAATAGGACGGACACCGTGTTTCCCTCGTCGTGCGGCGATAAGTCGCAGAACGCTCGCTCATTTTGCGACACTGTTAGGCTTGGCGGAACGTTGGCGGACATTCGAAATCGGTTTCTAACCAGGTTCAGCCGTAGCCCAGAGCTACTGCATCACACTATTTTATTATTTGTTCCTGCCGCTCCCAGACACCGTGTTAATCGTTACCCGCACTGCACCTGCTATCTCGTTGAGCGCGCAATAACGGCAATCTACAACAGACGTTTTAATGGGAATGTAAACAAGTTCACCCAGCCTCTGATAAGGGGAGTCGGAGCTTGATGCAGTGTTAACTGTCATTGTCTTGAATGATCCAAGATCCCGTGAGCTAGATCTACTACGAAATGCTATTCCATTAGATTACACGGGTGGAAAATGTCCAACATACAGTCTCAAAATTCTGACCCCCCTCAAAAAAATGATCTTCCTGGATAAACTTAAAAATATCACATTTCCACCACAGATTTGCAGTATTCACCGAATCGAGAGGAGAGAGAGAGAGAGAGGAGAGAGAGAGAGGAGAGAGAGAGAGGAGAGAGAGGAGAGAGAGAGGGGAGAGAGGAGAGGAGAGAGGGGACTATTGACTACCTCCCAAAATGCTACTCTATACAACACGTGGAGAGATACCCTATGACACCTGAGAGATATGCTAATTTAATGTGAAATATTCAAATGAGCATATTTCCCAGGAGTCTCTGTGGGGGGTTCACAGGTGTCTGTCCATGTATATGAGTGTTTTAAGAGGTATGGTCCTCTACTATATAGGTCTCTGTCACCCTCCTGCTATTTATTTTCACAACTGAAAAGCAGCAAATTGTGGTTCGCGACCTCGTGAGGACATTTCGCACGTCTCTACGTCCGACACCGTCCAGCGCCCGAAGGCATCTCACAGCCCACCCACTTCAGTGGCGTGAGCAATCCTCCCACTCTGCCTACATCGGAGTCGGACAATGAGCAGATTCAAAATCGGTGACTGTTGACGGTTCGAGTGGCTGACTATCGACCAATCAGCAAGCAGCAGAAATCGCCTGGACTTCAAGATGCTTTTGGATTGGTTGTTTCTTGTAATGGGAGGGAACGAGGGAATTAGTGAGGGCCTTCCATAATTCTCATCTTTTCTATTTGAATTGAAAAGTCAATTGGAATCGAGTAACTGAGTGATTCCCATTAGGGGGTGCGTGAGGCGTCTCCGAGGGGTCCTCCCCCAAATTATCAGTACTGGGGGGGGCTCCCATGGTTTGCATCCACAGCAGCAAGGCATTGTGGGGCGTGACTTTGGAAGCTCCCGCAGTGAGTGACAGCGATACCCCCCATGCTGCCTGCTCACTCTGAGGGGCACTTTGGGGGGATTATTAAGCGTGTGTCCCCCCCACGAGCTCAGGATACCACACTGCCTGGGATCGCTCACACAGTTTGTTAGCGATAGTCTGAGGGGGTCGCTGATAAGATTTACTTATTGGGGGTTCGGGGGGCTGATATTTTCTACAATCCCTGGTTTAGAACATTTTTGCTAGTATTACAATATTTGTTTTCATCACTATTACAAATAGGCTGCTGACCCCAAATGTATCTAAATGGGGGTTTTAAGCACATTACTGCGCACAATGAATTAAATTCCTATGTTAATTTGCTTGGCAAATTTTAACGCTTAAATTGTAACCACTTTTATCAGGAAACTAATACCACGAAGGTTTCTAAAATAAAAAAACCAAGGATTAGCAATAATTGTTCAGCATCAAATTAGGCCAAACGAATGTGTTAATTGGACGTTGAAAATAAATTGAATAGCGGCTTAATTTAAAATAAATGGATTCCCACGTCCTGCTGGTGTAAAGGTCAATAGTGTTGAAAGTCTGCAAAACATTTTATTTGTAAAGAAAACGAGAAAAAAAAAACCCCACACATTTCACTGCAGTCCTTCTGAGGACCAAAATAAACCAGTGGCAGTGAAATGGTTAAAACAAATTCTTCCAGGACACTGACACCTTGTTACCCAAACCTGACACCTATAAGTATTTTTAAACCATTTTTTTAAAGTTGTTTGTTAACAGGCGGCAGGAGGAAGCCACAACCTCTATATTAACGAACAATTGGTTAACTCAGTAAGAAGTTCATAGGCGGCTTGAAAAAATGAAAGTAAATAAGGCACCTGGCCCCGATGGCATACATCCAAGAGTTCTCAAGGGGTTAAGCTCAGTAATAGCCAAACCGTGACATTTAATATTCAAGGACTCCATTTCCACAGGCTCAGTACCACAAGATTGGCGTAAAGCAGATGCGGTGCCTATATTTAAACAGGGAGCTAGATCACAACCGGGGAATTACAGACCTGTAAGCCTGAGGTTTAATATGGGATAATATTCTGGAATACCTAATGGAAAACAAAGTTATTAGTAATAGTCAACATGGATTTATGAAGGATAGATCATGCCAAACTAAACTTTTTTGTTTCTTTGAGGAGGTAAGTAGGAATTTAGACCAGGGTAATGCAGTTGATGTGGTCTACTTAGATTTTGCAAAGGCTTTTGATATGGTTCCCACAAGAGGTTTGTGTGCAAAATAAAGCAAATTGGACTCCGTAATAATATATGCACCTGGATTGAAAACTGGTTAAAGGACAGACAACAGAGGGTTGTCATAAATGGAACTTTTTCAGGTTGGGCTAAAGTCATGAGTGGAGTACCTCAGGGATCGGTACTGGGACCCCTGCTCTTTAACTTGTTTATTAATGACCTTGAGGTTGGCATAGAGAGCAAAGTCTCCATCTTTGCTGATGATACTAAATTGTGTAAGGTAATAGAATCAGAGCAGGATGTAATTTCTCTCCAGAAGGACTTGGAGAGACTGGAAACGTGGGCAGGTAACTGGCAGATGAGGTTTAATACAGATACATGTAAGGTTATGCATTTGGGAAACAAGAATAAACAGGTGACTTACAATTAAATGGGGATAAATTGGGGGAATCCTTAATGGAGAATGATTTAGGAGTGGTGGTAGACAGCAGGCTTAGCAATAATGTTCAAAATCATGCAGCAGCTGCAAAGGCAAACAAGATCTTATCTTGCATTAAACGGACAATGGATGGAAGGGAAGTAACATAGAATACCTACCTACCTTACAAAGCATTAGTAAGACCACACCTTGAATATGGAGTACAATTTTGGGCACCCCTCCCTAGAAAAGACATTATAAAACTAGAGCGAGTGCAGAGAAGAGCCACTAAATTAATAAAGGGGATGGACAATCTAACTTATGAGGGGAGGCTAGCTAAATTAAATTTATTTACATTAGAAAAGAGGTGTCTAGGAAGGGATATGATAACTATATAGAAATGTATTTTGGGACAATACAAGGAGCTTTCAAAAGAACTATTCATCCTACGGGCAGTACAAAGGACTCTGGGTCATCCCTTTAGGTTGGAGGAAATGCGATTTCACCAGCAACAAAGGAAAGGGTTCTTTACAGTAAGGGCAGTTACAATGTGGGTCATTACCCATGGAGACTGTGATGGCAGATACAATAGATCTGTTCAAAAAAAGGTTGGACATCTTTTTAGAAAGGAAAGGTATACAGGGATATACCAAATAAGTAAACATGGGAAGGATGTTGATCCAGGGAGTAATCTGATTGACAATATTTGTAGTCAAGAAGGAATTTATTTTCCCCTTTTGAGATATCATTAGATAATGTGTCACTGGGGTTTGTGTTTGCTTCCTCTGAATCAATATACTGTAAGTACGGATATAGGGTAAAGTATCTGTCGTTTACATTTAACTTAGGTTGAACTTGATGGACGCATGTCGTTTTTTCAACCTCATCTAATATGCATTTGTCAATTAAAAAGTGTCGGCCATTTTGAAATCCCACACTTTTCCAACGCAGGAAATGGCTGGAGGATTGTGGGAAAAGTGGACCTTGTTTGGCTCTCCCTCGCCAGAGTGATTAAGTAATGAGGTGTTCTGAGGGACACACACATACACGCACACACACACACACACACAGTCGCATAGCGCAGTAACGCTCTTTTAACAAACACTAAAGGTTTTGTGGTTACAAACTTTGTAAAGAACATTTCCATCACTCAACGGAAAGTGGGAGGGGGGACGAGTGAGCGGGGGCTGGAGGGGTGGAGGGGAGAGTGAGAGACAAGGAGGGTGAGTGAGAGTAAGGGGGGCAGAGTGAGAAGGGAGAGTGAGGGGGCAGAGGGAGAGTGAGGGCGAAAGTGAGGAGGGGAAAAGAGAGAGGGGGATTGAGAGAGGGGGGAGAGAGAGGGGAGGCAGAGTGAGAGAGGAAGAGTAAGAGGGGGGGGGCAGAGTGAGAGAGGGGGAGAGTGAGATGGGTGAGTGAAAGAGGGAGAGAGTGAGAGGGGGGAGTGAAAGAGGGAGAGAGAGTGAGATGGGGGAGTGAGAGTGGGGAAAGTCAGAGGGAAGAGTGAGAGAGGGCGGAGAGTGAGAGGGGGAGCGAGAGAGGGGGAGGAGAGTGAAAGAGCGGACAGAGTGAGAGGGGATCTTGCATTAAACGGACAATGGATGGAAGGGAAGTAACATAGAATACCTACCTACCTTACAAAGCATTAGTAAGACCACACCTTGAATATGGAGTACAATTTTGGGCACCCCTCCCTAGAAAAGACATTATAAAACTAGAGCGAGTGCAGAGAAGAGCCACTAAATTAATAAAGGGGATGGACAATCTAACTTATGAGGGGAGGCTAGCTAAATTAAATTTATTTACATTAGAAAAGAGGTGTCTAGGAAGGGATATGATAACTATATAGAAATATATTTTGGGACAATACAAGGAGCTTTCAAAAGAACTATTCATCCTACGGGCAGTACAAAGGACTCTGGGTCATCCCTTTAGGTTGGAGGAAATGCGATTTCACCAGCAACAAAGGAAAGGGTTCTTTACAGTAAGGGCAGTTACAATGTGGGTCATTACCCATGGAGACTGTGATGGCAGATACAATAGATCTGTTCAAAAAAAGGTTGGACATCTTTTTAGAAAGGAAAGGTATACAGGGATATACCAAATAAGTAAACATGGGAAGGATGTTGATCCAGGGAGTAATCTGATTGACAATATTTGTAGTCAAGAAGGAATTTATTTTCCCCTTTTGAGATATCATTAGATAATGTGTCACTGGGGTTTGTGTTTGCTTCCTCTGAATCAATATACTGTAAGTACGGATATAGGGTAAAGTATCTGTTGTTTACATTTAACTTAGGTTGAACTTGATGGACGCATGTCGTTTTTTCAACCTCATCTAATATGCAACTATGTAACTGTGTAAGTTTGTGACTGTGTGACTGATTGAGTGAATGAATGACTGTGTGTCTGTGTGTGACTGTGTGTCTGTGTGTCTAAAACCTACTAGGAAAGGGGCCGAAGGCGGAAGAGGTAGGGAAGACAGAGGCAGATTAAAAAATCAACTTAATATTGATACCAATTAATTATATCACTGTTAAGTGTGTTAATGTTGCGTTAAGTGACAGCACCGCGTAGTGGATTTGGGCCAAAGCATCAGTCCCACATACAGTAGGACCATATGGAACTGTTCTGTATGCGAACGGACGCTTTGACCCAGATCCACTGAGTCGTGCTAAGTCACTGAACGCCATGTTAACGCGGTATCTTCTAAGGACAATAACGAGACGTAGAACGGGTGTAATGTTACTCTGGGTGTGGCGTTACTCCGGGCGCGGCGTTACTCCGAGCGCGGCGTTACTCTGGGCGTAGTGTGAAAAAAGTAGTTACTTTGGATGTTAAAATAAGCAGTGGTACTTTGGGTGTGAAATGAAAAAAAAAATAGTGTTACTCTGGGCGTGTAAGTAAAAAGTAATGATACTCCACGTGAGGAACTAAAAAATACTCGGTACCCCCTACTATAAATCATTGCAGATGCAGTAGGTTTGTCAATATTTTGAAGTCACTGAATATATACCATATACCTATTTTATATACATATTGTTACATGTAATATTCTTATTTTATATTTTTATTGTATTTAAAATACAGATTTTAAGAGTATATAATAATATCTACACATTTTATGGACACACACAGTGGTTGAGGTGGAATAGTAGCCGCACTGTAACCCAAACTTTCATTTTTTAACATTTTGGAAAACAATTTCATTTGTCAATTAAAAAGTGTCGGCCATTTTGAAATCCCACACTTTTCCAACGCAGGAAATGGCTGGAGGATTGTGGGAAAAGTGGACCTTGTTTGGCTCTCCCTCGCCAGAGTGATTAAGTAATGAGGTGTTCTGAGGGACACACACATACACGCACACACACACACACAGTCGCATAGCGCAGTAACGCTCTTTTAACAAACACTAAAGGTTTTGTGGTTACAAACTTTGTAAAGAACATTTCCATCACTCAACGGAAAGTGGGAGGGGGGACGAGTGAGCGGGGGCTGGAGGGGTGGAGGGGAGAGTGAGAGACAAGGAGGGTGAGTGAGAGTAAGGGGGGCAGAGTGAGAAGGGAGAGTGAGGGGGCAGAGGGAGAGTGAGGGCGAAAGTGAGGAGGGGAAAAGAGAGAGGGGGATTGAGAGAGGGGGGAGAGAGAGGGGAGGCAGAGTGAGAGAGGAAGAGTAAGAGGGGGGGGCAGAGTGAGAGAGGGGGAGAGTGAGATGGGTGAGTGAAAGAGGGAGAGAGTGAGAGGGGGGAGTGAAAGAGGGAGAGAGAGTGAGATGGGGGAGTGAGAGTGGGGAAAGTCAGAGGGAAGAGTGAGAGAGGGCGGAGAGTGAGAGGGGGAGCGAGAGAGGGGGAGGAGAGTGAAAGAGCGGACAGAGTGAGAGGGGAAGAGTGAGCGAGGGGGCAGAGTGAGAGGGGGAGAGGGGGCAGAGTGAGAGGGGGAGAGAGTGAGGGGGGAGAGAGTGAGGGGGGAGAGATTGAGAGGGGGCAGAGTGAGAGGGGGAGAGTGAGCGAGGGGGCAGAGTGAGAGGGGGAGAGGGGGCAGAGTGAGGGGGAGAGAGTGAGAGAGGGGAGAGTGAGGAGAGATGGGGAGATTGAGAGAGGGGGAGAGTGAGAGAGGGGGAGTGAAAGAGGGAGTGAGAGGGGGGAGTAAAAGAGGGAGAGAGATGGGGGAGTGAGAGAGCGAGAGTGGGGAAAGTCAGAGGGTAAGAGTGAGAGAGGGTGGAGAGTGAGAGAGGGTGGAGAGTGAGAGAGGGGGGAGAGTGAGAGAGGGGGGAGCGAGAGAGGGGGAGAGACTGAGAGGGGGGAGTGAGAGAGGGGGAGGAGAGTGAAAGAGCGGGCAGAGTGAGAGGGGAAGAGTGAGCGAGGGGGCAGAGTGAGAGGGGAAGAGGGGGCAGAGGGAGAGTGAGGGGGGAGAGATTGAGAGGGGGCAGAGGGAGAGGGGGAGAGTGAGAGGAGAGAGATGGGAAGAGTGAGAGAGGGGAAGAGTGAAAAGGGGAGAGTTAGAGAGGGGTGAGTGAGAGGGGGGCATAGTGAGAGAGATGGGAGAGTGAGGGGAGAGTGAGGGAGAGGGGAGAGTGAGAGAGAGGGGAGAGTGAGGAAGAGGGGAGAGTGAGGGAGAGGGGAGAGTGAGAGAGAGGGGAGAGTGGGAGACGGAAAGAGAGTAAGAGAGGATTGTGAAAGAGTGAAAGGGGGTGAGTGAGGGGGGAAAGTGAGAGTGAGGGAGGATTGTGAGGGGGAGGGGGGTTGTTGATCATTAGATCATCTTTAATGATCAACAAATGCCATGCAGTGCCAACGTTTCCACCCCTGGAAAGGGGGCCGGGGGGGGGGCATTCTCTCTGCTTTAGGCTCACGGGGTTTCCTGTTCTCCAGGTGGTTTCAGGCCTGCTCAGTAGATAAAACATTGAGACGTCTCTTCTTAGAACACAGTGAATGGAAACCACAGTATCCGAGCAGAGCGCTGACCGGCTGAGCGAGGCTTATCTCAGCTAAAATCTCACGGGCCTGAAGTAAGCCGCAAGCTGAATGTGTTACTTTAAGTGACAGCGCGTGAACGTGACTCATTAACTCCCAGGCAATCCAAGCGGCAGTTTAAAAAAAAATATATATATATATATATATATATGTATGTATATGTATTTTTGTTTTAATATATGTAGCTTTAAGTTACCGTTATTGAAAACTAATTACTGAAGCTGCCGATCCATTCGTTCTCCCGTGATCGATCAGCTAAGATTCCCTGGGTCCACTAAATGGCCGCCTTTCAGTTTCAATCAATCCTAACTCAAAAGCTACACTGTATCCTGATATTACTAAGCTAACCGTATCTACTGTTGCAGTTTGCAGCTCTAACTGCTGGGAACAGTGGCAACAAATGATCACACACGGGAAAGTGTTGCAAAGATCTTGCACTGCTGGGGAGGTGGGCTAAACCTGCTATAGGAATCATAGGATGCTCAGTATATTAAAGCTCATTAAAAAAATGCATTATTAATAGTGATAAAAATAAATAAATGCAGTAAGCATTATCTAATACTACAGCACTGATTTATTTAGAAAACACACGTGTAGGATGCTGCTCGGATCGCTCCTTTTTAACTCCGAGCCACGTCCGTGACCGCGTGATCACACCCAGTGGCCCGTTTCACGGAGCGATACGCCAAAGGGCTGGCGGTTTTTTTCTTCTTCCGAAATTCCCTGAAACTTTTTTTCGCAAACAATAAATGATGAAATATATCTTAAAAATTCAATAAAAATTTGCCACTATTTAAAAGGACAATTTCAGGGTCCAAAACTCCAGTCTTCGACGGAGCCACAGCTTGGGCCACCTGTGCTGAAGCAGGGATGTCCTGAAAACCTGACCTGCTGGCGGCCCTTGAGGACTGGAGTTGGTCAATGACTGAGCCACTGATTGAGCCCCCTGTGCTGAAGCAGGGATATCCTGAAAACCTGACCTGTTGGCGGCCCTTGAGGATTGGAGTTGGCCACCCCTGGCCTACTACACAATGCTATTACTGTGTATCAGAAGAGGGGGTGAAAGGGTTAAAACTCTTATCTGTGGCTGCCAGATAATATTCCACGCAAAGCTTTCCTTCCCTGGGACTATTTTTATCTTTTCTCTCTCTCTCTCCTCGTTTCCGGCTCCGTTTATATGTTTGTGTCACATTCCTTTCTAGTGTTTTACAACAGGTTGGCGCTAATAAAGCGGCAGATATCCACAGCGTTTAAGATAACCTTTGGGCGGGGTTGAAGAATAAAATAACAGTGGTCTTCTGCGAGATAATGCATTTTATTGTTATTATTTTTTTGGACAGTCACAATAAACACACTAGTTGGGGATGTTTGCTCTGCTTTTAAGATCTTGGAAGGTATTTATAACTCCTCCTATTACCCCATATAACCGCTCCCTATAATTCCTCCTATTACCCCATATAACCGCTCCCTATAACTCCTATTACCCCATATAACCTCTCCCTATAACTCCTCCTATTACCCCATATAACCCCTCCCAATAACTCCTCCTATTACCCCATATAACCGCTCCCTATAACTCCTCCTATTACCCCATATAACCACTCCATATAACTACTCCTATTACCCCATATAACCCCTCCCTATACCTCCCCCTATTACGACATATAACCTTTTCCTATAATTCCTCCTATTGCCCTATATAACTGCTCCCTATAACTCCCTAATGCGTTAGGGGGTAATTCTATATAGAACTCCATGTCTCTAAATCAGCGGACACCAACCTTTATTACCCTGTGCTCCTGCTGCTAGAAAATATCAGCCCCCCGAACCCCTAATGACTGAATCTTATCGCTGACCCCTCAGACTGTCGCTAACAGACTGTGAGACCGATCCCAGGCAGTGTGGTGTCCCGAGCTCATGGGGGGAACACACGCTTAATAATCCCCCCAAAACTGCCCCTCAGTGTGTGCTGGCAGCATGGGGGGTATCGCTGTCACTCACTGCGGGAGCTTCCAAAGTCACGTCCCACAATGCCTTGCTGCTGCGGATGCAAAGCATTGTGGGAAGCTCTTGCTGTAAGTGACAGCGATACGCCACACGCTAAGGTGCAGTTTGGGGTCTTACTAAGTGCGCAGCCCCCACCCGGGCTCAGGACCCCGCTATACGGCCTGGGAGCCGCACAGTACTGATTATTTGGGGGGCTGGGAAACGCTGCTTTATAGACAGACGATAATGTTTAGACCGCTATAACAAGGAGACGAAGATGCAGCAAAAAGACGGAATTCTTGCATGACACACAGAAGCAGAACACATACGTGTTACATACTAAGTGCCATCGAAAACGCCAGCCGCCTATTTTTGGAAGCTACGCGACGCAATCAAAGGTGGAACCGCGCCGGCGGCACGCGGAGAGAGGGGACACCATTAGGAAACGGGCGCGTTGTGACAATATATGTCGGGACCTGCGATTATGGGTATATGAGCGGATCGGCATTGCCCTAGGGCAGGAGAGTAAGTCCTGTTCTCAAGGGCCACCACAGGTGAGGTTTTCAGGGTATCCCTGCTTCAGCACAGGTGGCTCAGTCTTAGACTGTTGGTGGCCCTTGAAGACTGGAGTTGGCCATCCCTTGGACTACAGTTAAGACAAATCAGGCAAGACTATATTCTCTCATTTATTTACTGGGTAGGAATTGGGGTGCCCTCGTGAGCCAAACACCATTATTTTCAGCTGCGGGGACCCCCAGGGTTCCGGAGATACTAACCAGTGAAGTTACCGGGTTTAGATCTCCCTCGGGGAAAACAAAATGGCTGCCAAATCTCGGACCAATAGTAAGCTGCGACGTCACCAGTGGCGGCTTACTATTGGACGGCCATTTCAATTCCATTTCAAACCCTAGGAAGTAACACCAGTAACTTCACCAGGGAAGGTCCACAGAGCTGGAAATAGCGCGGTTCTGTTCTGCAGGACGCCCCGGTTCCAATCCCCCGTGAAAAATGGAGGTTAGCTAGAGGGGGATTGCTGCTTTAATATGCACATCTTGGATGATAGACTGGAGGGTTTCAACAAGGTGCAGGAGGGAAGCATAATTCAGAGAGAGAGAAGAGCTAGAACCAGAGGTCAGTCTCTGACGCTGGAGGGTGGGAGGGTCAGGGAGATGTGAGGAGTTACTTCTTCATGGAAAAGGTGGGGTGCAGTCATGGAACAGCCTCCCAGCAGAGGTAGTAGGGGCTAATACAGTAAGGGAACCCAAACACGCTTGGGGTAGATATAGGTGGCTATATGCTATACGGTGAGGTTTCTTGTTGCCTTTTTCACCCACCACAACTAAATTGTGATAGTGATATATATATATATATATATAAGATATATATATATATATAAATATATAAGACATGGAGGATGAGTGTGACGTCAGCCTTGTGCACACCTGACATTCTTCTGTTAATCCCTCAGACACACTCAGCCCGCTGTGGTTTCCTGCTCTTCCTCTTTCTCTGTGTGCGGACGCTGCCCCGCGCATCACCTCGGTATCAGCTGTCCTGCCCTGATTGTGGCATCCCTTATCTGCCCTCTCTCACTTCCTCTGCTCAAATTTACGACCATTGCTGGCATCTGGCGCCAGCTTCCTCTGTGGCCACTTCGAGACAGATTGAAATCCGCCGCAAAGCTTATCTCTCCCGTGCTGGGGAGATTGGGAGTCCCATCCACGGAAACGGAACGGACATCTCCTCCAGCACAGAGAGCGGCTTCACCATACGCTACACAAAAACGCGCCTAGGAATAGGGCACATTTTGGTGCTAGAGTGATGGAAAAGGTGCTAGTTTTTTACCTGTGCCTCTTGCACCAAAGAAACTTATCTGGACTGTGGGGTCCCCGGAGCTTTTCTGTGGTCCCCCGATGTCAAGGACCCCCTAATCACCCCCCCCTCTTCGGCACTGGACAGAATATTTGCCCACTGGACACAAAATGGCGGCGCCCACTACCTAGCAACCACTGGAAAAGCTCTGTATTGGTGGCCCCGTGGCTATGTTTGGACAATTATAACCGGGGGCTCGCCGGATGTCGGGGACCGTGGGTCATGCCCCCCCCCGTCCCATCTGCTGCTCTAACCCTATGAGTGCCACGCCCCCCCCAGCACCGCGGTGACCTTTTTACCTGGTAACGGCCTCTTCCATTCCACTTCCAATCGTTTCCTGTGAATCCAACTGAAAAACAAGCGCGCCGTGGGCATGGCGTGGCCAGTGACTGAGCCACTGATTGAGCCACCTGTGCTGAAGCAGGATATCCCTAATACCTGGCCTGCTGAATGCCCTTGAGGACGGAGTTGGCCGCCCCTGCTCTGAAACATTGAAAAACCAAAGAATCTTACTAACATAAACAGACTATTATCTCCTTGCCTGGCTCTGTCAGTGTACACCGTGCGGTGTGAAAATAATGAACGGGTTGCAGTGCTCTGGGTGTGAAAATGAAGACGCAGTGGTACTGGGGTTGTAAATAAAATATTGGGGTTCTGACACTGTTCAGACATGCCAGTACCCCCCCCCCAGAAACCAATGTGAGTTTAACTCATAGCATGCCAGTATCTCCCTCCTTATTTTTAAAATTCAACTATTATCGCCATTTGTAATGAGTTTCCATACACTGAGCATCCTATGATTCCTATAGCAGGTTTATCCACCTCCCCAGCAGTGCAAGATCTTTGTAACACTTTCTGTTTGTGATCATTTGTTGCCAATGTTCCCAGCAGTGAGAGCTGCAAACAGTAACAATAGATAATGTTGCCGTAGTAATATAAGAATACATTGTAGCTGCCGAGTTACACGGGTTGAAGGATTGATTGAACTGAAAGGCGGCCTATTTAGTGAGGCCTGGAAAGCAGGATCTTTGCTGATCGATCACGGGGGAACGATCGATCGGCAGCTTAGGTAATTAGTTTTCAATAAAGTTAATCAAAGGCCGCGAATATTAAAAACAGAAAAGATTACTTTTCTTTTTGAAAGTGCCGCTTGAACTGCCTCGTTAGACGCCGATAAGATAAAATGATGCAGAACACCCAAACCAGTGCCCTAGTGACAATATGCCCTGTAATATGCGATATTACTGATCCTATAGTGGTATATATATATATATATACTAGCTGAGAGACCCGGCGTTGCCCGGGATGTAAAATGCGTAATAGGTAGTATTATTTATAAATCGTGGAACAATAGGTGAGTATTTGTTGGAAAGGTTGGATATAAGTGAAAAGAAAGATGGAATAAAATGTAATACGATGTTGTATAAAAATGGTTTATTGTAAACACACCACAGTACAATGTATATTTTGGTGACATAACAGATGTAAAAATGTGAGGGGTGTTGTCCTGCTAGGTTGTGAGGCGGCAGGTGGCGCGTGGGTTGTGAGTGCTGTCTGTGAGTGGGGGTCCTGCTAGGGTGTGAGGCGGCAGGTGGCGCGTGGGCTGTGAGTGCTGTCTGTGAGTGGGGGTCCTGCTAGGGTGTGAGGCGGCGGGTCAGTGATGTCGGTGCGTAGGGGCGGGAGGCAGCAGGTGTGTTGCGGCAGGTATGTGTCGAGTGTGGCGGGAGTCTGTTGAGTGCATGCAGCGGCTGTGAGGCGGCGGGTGAAAGGGCAGAGGCGGGCGGAGTAAGGGCGGGTGGGCGCGAAAGCAGAGGCCGGGGAGGCAGGAAGGCGGGCAGGAAGGCGAAGATTGGTGGGAGGGGGGGAAGGGTGTGGGAGGGGGTATGGTGTGGGAGGGGGAAGGGGGAGGGAAAGGGGAGGAGGGGGAGGGAAAGGGGAGGAGGGAAAGGGAGGAGGGGGAGGGAAAGGAGAGGAGGGGGAGGGAAAGGGGAGGAGGGGGGGAGGGAAAGGGGAGGAGGGGGGGGAGGGAAAGGGGAGGAGGGGGGGGGGGGAAAGGGGAGGAGGGGGGGAGGGAAAGGGGAGGAGGGGGGGAGGGAAAGGGGAGGAGGGGGGAGGGAAAGGGGAGAGGAGGGGGAGGGAAAGGGGAGGAGGGGGGGGGGAGGGAAAGGGGAGGAGGGGGAGGGAAAGGGGAGGAGGGGGGGGAGGGAAAGGGGAGGAGGGGGGGAGGGAAAGGGGAGGAGGGGGGGAGGAAAGGGGAGGAGGGGGGGGGAGGGAAAGGGGAGGAGGGGGGGGGAGGAAAGGGGAGGAGGGGGGGGGAGGGAAAGGGGAGGAGGGGGGGAGGAAAGGGAGGAGGGGGGAGGGAAAGGGGAGGAGGGGGGGAGGGAAAGGGGAGGAGGGAAAGGGGGGAGGGAAGGGGAGGAGGGGGGGGAGGGAAAGGGGAGGAGGGGGGGGGGGGAGGAAAGGGGGAGGAGGGGGGGGGAGGGAAAGGGGAGAGGGGGGGAGGGAAAGGGGGAGGTGGGGGGGGAGGGAAAGGGGAGGGGGGGGAGGGAAAGGGGAGGAGGGGGGGGGGGAGGGAAAGGGGAGGAGGGGGGGAGGGAAAGGGGAGGAGGGGGAGGGAAAGGGGAGGAGGGGGGAGGAAAGGGGAGGAGGGAAAGGGGAGGAGGGGGGGAGGGAAAGGGAGGAGGGGGGGGAGGGGGGGGAGGGAAAGGGGAGGAGGGGGGAGGGAAAGGGGAGGAGAGAGGGGGAGGGAAAGGGGAGGAGGGGGGGGGCAGTGGCCGGGGGGAGGGTGAGGACAGTGGGCGGGTGGGGCGGGGGGGGGACAGTGGGCGGGTGGGGGGGGACAGTGGGCGGGGGGACAGTGGACAGGAGGGATGGGAGGGGGGGAGTGGACAGGAGGGGGGGAGAGTGGACAGGAGGGGGGGTGACAGTGGACAGGAGGGGGGGGTGACAGTGGACAGGAGGGGGG
>NC_134497.1:21305708-21380708 GCF_040206685.1 Ascaphus truei
CAGCAGCCAATCAGGATGGAGGAAGCTGCCCAGCCCCCTAGCAGCAGCCCTGCTCTCTCCCTGCTCAGGGGAGATCCAGCTATTGGTTACTAAATCCAGAGACATAATCCTGCACACATACATACATGTACAGAGAGGTAATCCCCTCTCTCCCCCCTGCACACATACATACATGTACAGAGAGGTAATCCCCCTCTCCCCCTGCACACATACATACATGTACAGAGAGGTAATCCCCCTCTCCCCCTGCACACATACATGTACAGAGAGGTAATCCCCCCTCCCCCTGCACACATACATACATGTACAGAGAGGTAATCCCCTCTCTCCCCCCCTGCACACATACATACATGTACAGAGAGGTAATCCCCCTCTCTCCCCCCTGCACACATACATACATGTACAGAGAGGTAATCCCCCCCTCCCCCTGCACACATACATGTACAGAGAGGTAATCCCCCTCTCCCCCCTGCACACATACATACATGTACAGAGAGGTAATCCCCTCTCCCCCTGCACACATACATGTACAGAGAGGTAATCCCCCTCTCCCCCCTGCACACATACATACATGTACAGAGAGGTAATCCCCCCCTCCCCCTGCACACATACATACATGTACAGAGAGGTAATCCCCTCTCTCCCCCCCTGCACACATACATACATGTACAGAGAGGTAATCCCCCCTCCCCTGCACACATACATGTACAGAGAGGTAATCTCCCCTCTCCCCCCTGCACACATACATACATGTACAGAGAGGTAATCCCCCCTCTCCCCCCCTGCACACATACATACATGTACAGACAGGTAATCCCCCCTCCCCCTGCACACATACATGTACAGAGAGGTAATCCCCCCCACCCCCTGCACACATACATGTACAGAGAGGTAATCTCCCCTCTCCCCCCCTGCACACATACATACATGTACAGAGAGGCCCCCCCTGCACACATACATACATGTACAGAGAGGTAACCCCCCCCTGCACACATACATACATGTACAGAGAGGTAACCCCCCCCCTCCCCTGCACACATACATGTACAGAGAGGTAATCCCCCCCTGCACACATACATACATGTACAGAGAGGTAATCCCCCCCCCTGCACACATACATACATGTACAGAGAGGTAACCCCCCCTCCCCCTGCACACATACATGTACAGAGAGGTAATCCCCCCAACCCTGCACACATACATACATGTACAGAGAGGTAATCCCCCCCCTGCACACATACATACATGTACAGAGAGGCAATCCTCCCCCTGCACACATACATACATGTACAGAGAGGAAATCCCCCCCCCACACACATACATACATGTACAGAGGTAATCCCCCCCTCCCCACATACATGTACAGAGAGGTAATCCCCCCCTGCACACACACATACATGTACAGAGAGGTAACCCCCCTCTCCCCCCTGCACACATACATGAATGTACAGAGAGGTAATCCCCCCTCTCCCCCCCTGCACACATACATAAATGTACAGAGAGGTAATCCACCCTCTCCCCCCCTGCACACATACATGCACAGAGAGGTAATCCCCCCTCTCCCCCCCTGCACACATACATACATGTACAGAGAGGTAATCCCCCCCTCTCCCCCCCTGCACACATCCCCTCCATTCATCCTCTCTCACCCACCCTCCTTCATCCTCTCCACCCTCCCTTCATCCTCTCACCCCCCCTCCCTTCATCCTCTCTCACCCCCCCTCCCTTCATCCTCTCTCACCCCCCTCCCTTCATCCTCTCGCCCCCCTCCCTTCATCCTCTCTCACCCCCCCTCCCTTCATCCTCTCTCACCCCCCTCCCTTCATCCTCTCGCCCCCCTCCCTTCATCCTCTCTCACCCCCCCTCCTTCATCCTCTCTCACCCCCTCCCTTCATCCTCTCACCCCCCCTCCCTTCATCCTCTCTCACCCCCCTCCCTTCATCCTCTCTCACCCCCCTCCCTTCATCCTCTCTCACCCCCCTCCCTTCATCCTCTCTCACCCCCCTCCCTTCATCCTCTCTCACCCCCCTCCCTTCATCCTCTCGCCCCCCCTCCCTTCATCCTCTCTCACCCCCCTCCCTTCATCCTCTCTCACCCCCCTCCCTTCATCCTCTCGCCCCGCCCTCCCTTCATCCTCTCGCCCCCCCCTCCCTTCATCCTCTCTCACCCCCCTCCCTTCATCCTCTCTCACCCCCCTCCCTTCATCCTCTCTCCCCCCCTCCCTTCATCCTCTCGCCCCCCCCTCCCTTCATCCTCTCGCCCCCCCTCCCTTCATCCTCTCTCACCCCCCTCCCTTCATCCTCTCGCCCCCCTCTCCCTTTATCCTCTCCTCCCTCTCCCCCCCCCCCCCCCCCCCCCCCGTTATTATCACCCCCACAGGCCAGCCAGAGAAAACACACCCACACATACACACAAAACAGTACAAATACACACACACCAAGACAAAAACAGAAGAAATACACACAGGACACAGGAGACACAGGAGACACACAGCACACACAGGACACACAGGAGACACAGGACACACAGGACACACATGAGACACAGGACACACAGGACACACAGCACACACAGGACACACAGGTCACACAGGAGACACACTGCACACACAGGAGACACACAGGACACACAGGACACACATGAGACACAGCACACACAGCACACACAGCACACACAGCACACACAGCACACACAGGACACACAGGACACACAGCACACACAGCACACACAGGTCACAGCCTCACCTCTCTCTGCTCCATGCTTTTCCTCTGCTCTTTGGACCCAACTCCAGGCTCCTGCCACCTCCTCCTGATTGGCTGCATTCCACAGCAGCAGCCAATCAGGATGGAGGAAGCTGCCCAGCCCCCTAGCAGCAGCCCTGCTCTCTCCCTGCTCAGGGGAGATCCAGCTATTGGTTACTAAATCCAGAGACATAACCCTGCACACATACATACATGTACAGAGAGGTAATCCCCTCTCTCCCCCCCTGCACACATACATACATGTACAGAGAGGTAATCCCCCTCTCTCCCCCCCTGCACACATACATACATGTACAGAGAGGTAACCCCCCCTCCCCCTGCACACATACATACATGTACAGAGAGGTAATCCCCCTCTCTCCCCCCCTGCACACATACATACATGTACAGAGAGGTAATCCCCCTCTCTCCCCCCTGCACACATACATACATGTACAGAGAGGTAATCCCCCTCTCTCCCCCCCCCTGCACACATACATACATGTACAGAGAGGTAACCCCCCTCCCCCTGCACACATACATACATGTACAGAGAGGTAACCCCCCCTCCCCTGCACACATACATACATGTACAGAGAGGTAATCCCCCTCTCTCCCCCCTGCACACATACATACATGTACAGAGAGGTAATCCCCCCTCCCCTGCACACATACATACATGTACAGAGAGGTAATCCCCCCTCCCCCTGCACACATACATACATGTACAGAGAGGTAATCCCCCCCTCCCCCTGCACACATACATACATGTACAGAGAGGTAATCCCCCCTCTCCCCCCTGCACACATACATACATGTACAGAGAGTAACCCCCCCTCCCCCTGCACACATACATACATGTACAGAGAGGTAATCCCCCTCTCTCCCCCCCTGCACACATACATACATGTACAGAGAGGTAATCCCCCCCTCCCCCTGCACACATACATACATGTACAGAGAGGTAATCCCCCCCTCCCCCTGCACACATACATGTACAGAGAGGTAATCTCCCCTCTCCCCCCCTGCACACATACATACATGTACAGAGAGGTAATCCCCCCTCTCCCCCCCTGCACACATACATACATGTACAGACAGGTAATCCCCCCCTGCACACATACATACATGTACAGAGAGGTAATCCCCCTCTCTCCCCCCCTGCACACATACATACATGTACAGAGAGGTAATCCCCCCCTCCCCCTGCACACATACATACATGTACAGAGAGGTAATCCCCCCCTCCCCCTGCACACATACATGTACAGAGAGGTAATCTCCCCTCTCCCCCCCTGCACACATACATACATGTACAGAGAGGTAATCCCCCTCTCCCCCCCTGCACACATACATACATGTACAGACAGGTAATCCCCCCCCCTGCACACATACATACATGTACAGAGAGGTAATCCCCCCTGCACACATACATGCATGTACAGAGAGGTAATCCCCCCCCTGCACACATACATACATGTACAGAGAGGTAACCCACCCTCTCCCCCCCTGCACACATACATGTACAGAGAGGTAATACCCCCTCTCCCCGCTGCACACATACATGTACAGAGAGGTAATCCCCCTCTCCCCCCTGCACACATACATGTACAGAGAGGTAATCCCCCCTCTCCCCCCTGCACACATACATACATGTACAGAGAGGTAATCCCCCCTCCCCTCCTGCACACATACATGTACAGAGAGGTAATCCCCCCTCTCCCCCCTGCACACATACATGTACGGAGAGGTAATCCCCCTCTCCCCCCTGCACACATACATACATGTACAGAGAGGTAATCCCCCCTCTCCCCCCCTTGCACACATACATACATGTACAAGGTAATCCCCCCTCTCCCTCCCTGCACACATACATGTACAGAGAGGTAATCCCCCTCTCCCCCCTGCACACATACATACATGTACAGAGAGGTAATCCCCCTCTCCTCCCCTGCACACATACATACATGTACAGAGATGTAATCCCCTCTCTCCCCCCCCCCTGCACACATACATACATGTACAGAGAGATAATCCCCCCTCCCCCCCTGCACACATACATACATGCACAGAGAGGTAATCCCCACTCGCCCCCCCCCGCACACATACATGTCCCCCCCCTCTCCCACCGCACACATACATACATGTACAGAGAGGTAATCCCCCCTCTCCCCCCTGCACACATATATACATGTACAGACAGGTAACCCCCCTCTCCCCCCTGCACACATACATGTACAGAGAGGTAATCCCCCCTCTCCCCCTGCACACATACATGTACAGAGAGGTAATCCCCCCTCTCCCCCCTGCACACATACATGTACAGAGAGGTAATCCCCCCTGCACACATACATGTACAGAGAGGTAATCCCCCCTCCCTACTGCACACATACATGTACAGAGAGGTAATCCCCCCTCTCCCCCTTGCACACATACATGTACAGAGAGGTAATCCCCCTCTCCCCCCCTGCACACATACATACATGTACAGAGAGGTAATCCCCCCTCTCCCCCCCAGCACACATACATACATGTACAGAGAGGTAATCCCCCCTCTCCCCCCCTGCACACATACATGTACAAAGAGGTAATCCCCCCTCTCCCCCCTGCACACATACATACATGTACAGAGAGGTAATCCCCCACCTGCACACATACATACATGTACAGAGAGGTAACCCCCCCTCTCTCCCCCTGCACACATACATACATGTACAGAGAGGTAACCCCCCCCCTCTCCCCCCCTGCACACATACATGTACAGAGAGGTAATACCCCCTCTCCCCGCTGCTCACATACATGTACAGAGAGGTAATCCCCCCTCTCCCCCCTGCACACATACATGTACAGAGAGGTAATCCCCCCTCTCCCCCCGCACACATACATACATGCACAGAGAGGTAATCCCCCCTCCCCTCCTGCACACATACATGTACAGAGAGGTAATCCCCCCCTCTCCCCCCTGCACACATACATGTGCTGAGAGGTAATCCCCCTCTCCCCCCCTGTACACATACATACATGTACAGAGAGGTAATCCCCCCTCTCCCCCCCTTGCACACATACATACATGAACAGAGAGGTAATCCCCCCTCTCCCTCCCTGCACACATACATGTACAGAGAGGTAATCCCCCCTCTCCCCCCCTGCACACATACATACATGTACAGAGAGGTAATCCCCCCTCTCCCCCCCTGCACACATACATGTACAGAGAGGTAATCCCCCCTCTCCCCCCCTGCACACATACATACATGTACAGAGAGGTAATCCCCCCTCCCCCCCTGCACACATACATACATGTACAGAGAGGTAATCCCCTCTCCCCCCCGCACACATACATGTCCCCCCCTCTCCCACCACACACATACATACATGTACAGAGAGGTAATCCCCCCTCTCCCCCCTGCACACATACATGTACAGAGAGGTAATCCCCCCTCTCCCCCCTGCACACATACATGTACAGAGAGGTAATCCCCCTTCTCCCCCTGCACACATACATGTACAGAGAGGTAATCCCCCCTCCCCCCTGCACACATACATACATGTACAGAGCGGTAATCCCCTCTCCCCCCGCACATACATGTCCCCCCCCTCTCCCACCGCACACATACATACATGTACAGAGAAGTAATCCCCCCTCTTCCCCTGCACACATACATACATGTACAGAGAGGTAATCCCCCCTCTCCCCCCTGCACACATACATGTACAGAGAGGTAATCCCCCCTCTCCCCCCTGCACACATACATGTACAGAGAGGTAATCCCCCCTCTCCCCCCTGCACACATACATGTACAGAGAGGTAATCCCCCCCTGCACACATACATGTACAGAGAGGTAATCCCCCCTCCCCCCTGCACACATACATGTACAGAGAGGTAATCCTCCCCTCTCCCCCCTGCACACATACATGTACAGAGAGGTAATCCCCCTCTCCCCCCCTGCACACATACATACATGTACAGAGAGGTAATCCCCCCTCTGCCCCCCAGCACACATACATACATGTACAGAGAGGTAATCCCCCCTCTCCCCCCCTGCACACATACATGTACAAAGAGGTAATCCCTCCCTCTCCCCCCTGCACACATACATACATGTACAGAGAGGTAATCCCCCCCTCTCCCCCTCGCACACATACATGTCCCCCCTCTCCCCCCTGCACACATACGTGTCCCGCCCTCTCCCCGTCGCACACGTACATGTCCCCTCTCTCCCCCCCGCACACATACATGTTCCCCCCTGTCCCCCCCGCACACATACATGTCCCCCTGCACACATACATGTCCTGCCTTCTCCCCCCCGCACACATACATGTCCTCCCTCTCCCCCCGCACACATACATGTCCCCTCTCTCCCCCCTGCACACATACGTGTCCCGCCCTCTCCCCCTCGCACACGTACATGTCCCCTCTCCCCCCCGCACACATACATGTCCCCCCGCAGACATACATGTCCTGCCTTCCTATCCCCGCACACATACATGTCCCCCCCTCTCCCCCCGCACTCATACATGTCCCCCTCTTTCCCCCCGCACACATACTTGTCCCCCCCTCTCCCCCCGCACACATACATGTCCCCCCCTCTCCCCCCGCACACATACATGTCTCCCCCTCGCCCCCCCCACACACATACATGTCTCCCCTACTCCCCCTGAGCACATACATGTCCTGCCTTCTCCCCCCCGCACACATACATCTCTCCCCCCGCACACATACATGTCCCCCCCCTTTCCCCCCGCACACATACATGTCCCCCCTCTCCCCCCGCACACATACATGTTCCCCCCTCCCCCCCCGCACACATACATGTCCCCCTTTCTCCCCCCCGCACACATACATGTCCCGTCCCCCCCGCACACTTACATGTCCAGTATTTTTTTACTGGACAGAGTAACCAAATATCGGAAACCTGGTAACCCTAACTCACAGGACTTCATGAGCCTTCTCAGGGTGCGGTTATATGGGGTAATGGGAGGAGTTATAGGGAGGGGTTATATGGGGTAATAGGAGGAGTTTTAGGGAGGGGTTATATGGGGTAATAGGAGGAGTTATAGGGAGGGGTTATATGGGGTAATAGGAGGAGTTATATGGGGTAATAGGAGGAGTTATAGGGAGCGGTTATATGGGGTAATAGGAGGAGTTATAGAGAGCGGTTATATGGGGTAATAGGAGGAACTCTTTTTTATTGAAAAAAAAATTCCAACATTACATTTCATAGAAAAACATTTCAAACAAAGACTGCACATTATGTACAAACTTATACTAAGTATAAACTCAGCATTTGTTCCACCTCTCTGCTCAACAGCAACTTCACATTCCCTTTATACACATTTTAAATGAAACTAAATAAAAGCCTTAACTATAACATTAATAGCTGCTGCCTTTAAAGGATTAATTAATAAACAAACGTTTTAAGCCCTCCCCCAAAAAAAAACATATTACTTTTTCTTTTTCCCCACATTATCCCCCAATGACCCAAACCTCTTAATGGTCACTGACGGTGGGATCATGTCCGAGTCTGTCTCTCTGAAAACTTCTGAAAAGGAAAGTTCCTCTACATCGTCGGAGTCCTCAGCTCTTGACCCCCAATCCTTCCTGAGAGCAGAAAAACGGTTCTTTATAGTTACCTCAGGAACTTTACCAGCGGGACCTGCAGGACGTCGAAGAGTCCCTCCAAGTTTTTTTTACCATGCTCTTCTTCCTTTTCTTTTTTCCCTGTGCCCAAATCTACTCACTTTCTTTTTCTTTATTATTTTCCCTCACTTGGATTTCCATCATAGTAGGATCATCTATTTCCCCCGATTGTTCCCCTGCTGGGAGTAGATTTAGGGAGGTTCCTTCTAAGGGGTCTTCTGACATTTCCTGGGCCTTGTTTACACTCTCAATACTTGTTTCTTCTGTAAGTGTATCTGGGCAAACTCCATCAACAGGCGGTCCAGGACAAGCCCTGTCCCCAGGAGGATCAAGGCAAGCGCCATCCCTAGGCTGAACCAGACCAACCCAGTCAGCAGGCGGATCCGGACATATTCTGTCTGCAACTTTCAGGGCCCGGTCATAAAGTGCTTCATTGTCTTCGAAGTCCACTTCATGCTCCCATACTTTTGAAATATTATGCCAGGCTTCTGCGCAATTCGTGTAGGAATGTCCAAATTTATCGCATAAATTACATCTGATGTTTGTACAACTTGCCCTCTCGTGGCCCAAGGACTGGCACAAGGTTGGCTGACCATAGTAAAAACAATTTCCCTTTTCTCTTCCTATGAAAAAGGAGTTGGGAAGATGCTTTGTAACATTGACCTGTCGCCCAAGGTCTGACTTGAACTTTCCAACCTCCAATCCAAATATCTTCTTCATCCATAATTCTTGTAGGTGGAGCCAGTACTTCGCATTGTCTGCCAAGCCATATCAGAATATCTGATATTGGGACTGATTCGTGCCTGAAGAGAATTGTTACCGACTTTGTTTCTGTTTGGACACAGGAATAGCTGCAAAGGACTTCCATAATTCAGAATTTTTAAGACTCTCATATTTTGTCCAGAAATAGTCCAGAGCCTGAGGCCTCTTAAAGCTCACATCATATTCGCATGAACCTGGAACATGGATAAGTGCATAAATGTCATCTGCTCTGAAGCCCAAGGATTCTTTCAATAGATGTCTTCCTACAAAAATCCTGTCAGGCTTCATCTCCTCACTGCCTTTATACCTCAACTTTACCACGTTCCTCCTTTTTAAAGGTTGTGCATTTCTGGTCACAGCGCTCACAAAGGATCTCCCACTCCAGGCCGAGGGAGGTGCTGTATGAACTGGGGTTACCTTAATGCCATTACTTTGCTTTACCCCATCTTCTGATTGGGCCACTCTATTATCAGAAACTGTTTGGATAGGAGCAGTACTTTCAGTCTCTACAACCTTAATTTCACTCCCAGGCACTACAGGGTTAATGCTGTCTCCATTGCTGCTAATTACCACCTGCTGTTCTCCCCTCTCAGAGTTCTGAATCACAGGACCTGCTAATAAGCAGGAGGGTGGTTCTGTAAGTCCAGGTGAGCATGGGCTCTCTGGCTCACTGCTCTCAGGCACAAACTCCATTTCCAGCTGACCTCCTCTCAGAGTTTCTAGGTTCTTACTTTGCTGCTGTGCTTTGCAGAATTATTTGTAATTTCTTTAACTTCTCCCAGTGTGGGAGTCTGAGATAACCCAACATCACAGGTGTCTGCTGCTTTCTTTGCATGCAATGGTCTTTTAATCAGATCTTCTGCTGCTTCTGCTATTAACCCCTGGGATGCTGGAAGCTCTGGAACAGATCCTTGCTCACAGTCTGATACACCCTGAGGTGAGTCCCCTTCCCTGAAGTCTTTGGACCCTATTACAGGGCTGTTACCTTCTCCTGTGGAAACCTTTAGCCTCCGGTCCTTTGCTTTCTTTTTTTTTTGCAGCTTTTCCCTTTGGGGTTTTCTTGGCAGTTGGTGGAATTAAACTGTCAGGATCTGAATCAGAATTTTCCTGGGATAAGTTCTCTGTTTTATCTTTAGACTTTGCAGACTTGCTCTGGGATCTAGTTTCTCTCCCACTTCTTTTAGGCGTCACCAAACTTATCTTTTCTTGAGAACATTTAATGGGGTTTTGGCTTCCGTTTCCACAATATGAACCTGCACCTTGTTCTGCACTTTGCTCTGCACCCTGCTCAGCATTTTGCTCTGCGCCCCGCTCTGCACCCTGCTTGGCACTTTGCTCTGCACCCTGCTTGGCACTTTGCTCTGCACCCTGTTCAGCACTGTGGGTTAGCATTTCAATAGTTTTTAAAAGGGATCGTTTCTGTTTGACTGGAACCCCTGTTATTTTAGCAATCTCAACCTCCAACCGGGTTAATTCAACATGCAAATGCTTTATTTGCTTCTTGCGCTTGTCTACCTCACGACCACGACATCTCTTTAATTTAATATTTTCTATTTCCAATTCTTCTACCTTCCTGTTATACTTCTTCAATAAAGCTTGTTTCTCTTCTTTTTTAAGCAGATTCTGTTCTGCCCCTTCCTTTCTCTCCAAACTCTCCTGTAACTCGCATTCAGCCTCACCAAGGCCTACACCACTGCTGCAGCCTGCGGCCTCTCCTACTTCCATCTCCAACTCACAGCCACCAACCCCTGGGTCTAAGGCCATCCTGGCTCCCCAGCAGGAGCTCACCTGCAGCCCATCCTGGAGGAGTTATAGGGAGGGGGTATATGGGGTAATAGGATGAGTTTTATAGGGAGCGGTTATATGGGGTAATAGGTGGAGATATAGGGAGCAGTTATATGGGGTAATAGGAGGAGTTATAGGGAGCGGTTATATGGGGTAATAGGAGGAGTTATTGGGAGCGGTTATACAGAGTATCTTTACCGCTCTCTTTTTTCTGCACGATGCGTTTAACAAACCTCTCATATTGCAAGCTGCAGAGAGAGCAATAACATGGAGCAGAGCAATACCACACTTTCTTCACCTAAATACATGGACCGCCGAGTTGAATAGGACGGTGGCACTTAACCTGGGGTAAACTCTCTGTGTGCCTAGGTGTGGGGTAAGCTCTCTGTGTGCCTAGGTGTGGGGTAAGCTCTCTGTGTGCCTGGGTGTGGGGTAAGATCTCTGTGTGCCTAGGTGTGGGGTAAGATCTCTGTGTGCCTAGGTTTGGGGTAAGATCTCTGTGTGCCTAGGTGTGGGGTAAGATCTCTGTGTGCCTAGGTGTGGGGTAAGATCTCTGTGTGCCTAGGTGTGGGGTAAGATCTCTGTGTGCCTAGGTGTGGGGTAAGCTATATATTGCCATGCTCAGTAGCACTCCTCTGTGACACTCATATGCTTATATATATGTTGTGGTCATTTTGGGGGTTCAATAGAAGCTTGTTAGGTGTCCAGTATGTTTTACAATTCTTGTCCAGCTAGTCATGGCTGATTGGAGGGTGGCAACCTCCTTCCTAATTTAAGCTCACCCCCTCCCACATTTAAATGGTTATGGGCTCACTCCATAGCATCTTCCACTCAGGGGAACTTGCCTGCTTGCAGTTTGGCTGTGACATCTCTAATACAGAGTGCTTTTCCTGGTAATGTACAGGTTAATAAAAGCTTCAGTCAGACTCAGAACTTTGCAACTAATATTGACAGATTTACTATAAATCATTCTTCCTGTTATTACACAGGTTATTAAGAATTTATATTAGCGTTAGGGACCCCTGATATGTGGTCTGCCTTGGCGTTGGCTCAGGGGCTTACAACAATTTTGGCCAAAAATGTCAAACTAAAAGACCATTTTACTTATTAGATATTTATACGTATATATTTAGGCACTGTACCGTGTATGAGTCTCACTGGATGTGCTAAAAACTGAGCTTTGTCTGTGTTTTATGTTCTGTCTCTGGTTTTAAAATATATATTGCCTAGGTGTGGGGTAAGCTCTCTGTGTGCCTAGGTGTGGGGTAAGCTGTCTGTGTGCCTGGATGTGGGGTAAGATCTCTGTGTGCCTAGGTGTGGGGTAAGATCTCTGTGTGCCTAGGTTTGGGGTAAGATCTCTGTGTGCCTAGGTGTGGGGTAAGATCTCTGTGTGCCTAGGTGTGGGGTAAGATCTGTGTGCCTAGGTGTGGGGTAAGATCTCTGTGTGCCTAGGTGTGGGGTAAGCTCTCTGTGTGCCTAGGTGTGGGGTAAGATCTGTGTGCCTAGGTGTGGGGTAAGATCTCTGTGTGCCTAGGTGTGGGGTAAGCTCTCTGTGCCTAGGTGTGGGGTAAGCTCTCTGTGCCTAGGTGTGGGGTAAACTCTCTGTGTGCCTAGGTGAGGGGTATGCTTTCTGCGTGCCTAGGCGTGGGTTAAGCTCTTTGTGTGCCTAGGCGTGGAGTAAGCTCTCTGTGTACCTAGGTGTGGGGTAAGCTCTCTGTGTGCCTAGCTGTGGGGTAAGATTTCTGTGTGCCTAGGCATGGGGTAAGCTTTCTGTGTGCCTAGGTGTGGGGTAAACTGTCTGTGTGCCTAGGTGTGGGATAAGCTCTCTGTGTGCCTAGGTGTGGGGTAAGATCTCTAGGTGTGGGGTAAGATCTCTGTGTGCCTAGGTGTGGGATAAGCTCTGTGTGCCTAGGTGTGGAGTAAGCTCTCTGTGTGCCTAGGTGTGGTGTAAGCTCTCTGTGTGCCTAGACGTGGGGTAAGCTCTCTGTGTGCCTAGGCGTGGGGTAAGATCTCTGTGTGCCTAGGTGAGGGATAAGCTCTCTGTGTGCCTAGGTTTGGGATAAGCTCTCTGTGTGCCTAGGCGTGGGGTAAGCTCTCTGTGTGCCTAGGTGTGGTGTAAGCTCTCTGTGTGCCTAGGTGTGGGGTAAGCTTTCTGTGTGCCTAGGCATGGGGTACGCTCTCTGTGTGCCTAGGCGTGGGGTAAGCTCTCTGTGTGCCTAGGCGTGGGGTACGCTCTCTGTGTGCCTAGGCGTGGGGTACGCTCTCTGTGTGCCTAGGCATGGGGTACGCTCTCTGTGTGCCTAGGCGTGGGGTAAGCTCTCTGTGTGCCTAGGCGTGGGGTAAGCTCTCTGTGTGCCTAGGCGTGGGGTAAGCTCTCTGTGTGCCTAGGCGTGGGGTAAGCTCTCGGTGTGCCTAGGCGTGGGGTAAGATCTCTGTGTGCCTAGGTGTGGGATAAGCTCTCTGTGTGCCTAGGTGTGGAGTAAGCTCTCGGTGTGCCTAGGCGTGGGGTAAGATCTCTGTGTGCCTAGGTGTGGGATAAGATCTCTGTGTGCCTAGGTGTGGGGTAAGATCTCTGTGTGCCTAGGCGTGGGGTAAGCTCTCTGTGTGCCTAGGTGTGGGGTAAGCTCTCTGTGTGCCTAGGTGTGGGGTAAGATCTCTAGGTGTGGGGTAAGATCTCTGTGTGCCTAGGTGTGGGATAAGCTCTGTGTGCCTAGGTGTGGAGTAAGCTCTCGGTGTGCCTAGGCGTGGGGTAAGCTGTCTGTGTGCCTAGGCGTGGGGTAAGCTCTCTGTGTGCCTAGGTGTGAGTGACTATGTAACAGCCATAGGAAGCTCTCTGCACCTTACACCCAGACTGTGGGAACGCAGAGCCCTTTACACTTCTCTTGAAGTTGAAAGGGGGGATGTGAGGTCCCACCGACTGTTTCCACCGAGGTGTTCTGCTGGTGACATCACAGACCACAAGAACGAAACCCAAATGTCACCAGAGAGACAGGAATTTTACCATGTTTAACCCGTTCAGTGCCACGTTGCAGAGCAAAAGGCTAAAAAAGAGGCATTCCTTTCAAAAACAGCAGCATTCTCAGTATTATTAAAAAAATTGATCTAGAGGAACTATCTGTCTGTCTCGTTATCTAAAAAATCAGGACCCAAAAAACCCCCAAATAGTAATAATTTCTGATACAATTCCCAGTCCCCGGGAAGACCTGCGAATCAACCAATGTGTCCAATGCTATAGATGGACAAGGGCACTGCGTATTTTTAATCATTAGGAATTTATTGTTTTTATAGAAACACACAACGTTTCGGCCTGCTGGCCGTCCTCAAGTGACGTGGCATCTCGTTATCTATCCATCTGTGTGTATCTGCCTATCTGTCGGTCGCGGGAGACCGGGCATGTACACCTTTCTACCAGGATAATACATTGAGCAAAACAGGTAAATAAAATAAATTGTATATTTATTCACAGGAAAAGGCAGACACACAATGTTACACAAACTACATAAGGAAAGGCACACTATGGGGGTGAAAACTATACTTTCCCAGTTGCAGGGGCTTCTAAATCCCAAAGCTTACCCTGACGGGGACCTAGCCTGAAATGTCCTGGAACTGGAACCAGCCTGCAGTTCCAGACGCCCCTGCTCCCCGCTCTCCAGGGGACTGGAATTCACTTGCTGGACCTGGTGCTTAGAATCTACAAATCTGATTGGCTCGGGGTTTATAATACTTCTGTGTTTCATTCACAAAACCCTGCAGCCAATCCGGGGGTGGGAGTTTCCTAACCAGCCAATCGGAGCAGGGCTCATCTGGCTGATGTCAGGGAAAGGGGCATGGCTATCTGCCGGGAAGGCTCCGCAGAGTCTGAGAGAACCAAAATGGCTGTTGGGGCCTTTTCCTCTGCCACTCATTGCTACCAAATGGCTCGACCCCTCTGACAATCCTCTGTGGCTTTCATCTCCGGTGTCCTGTCAGACTTACTGGCACCAAGTTGGTAGCCCCAGTAGCCTCTCACAACATTGGTTCTGAAAGTCCCAGCTCATTTACTGTGCACAAAGCATATATGTACTTAACACACTTTGTTAATAAAATACACACTTTAAAAACCTAAGTCTTTCTGTTATGAGAAATAGAATAAAAAACTGCACTTTATTTATCACCGCCATATTCCCCACACACTATTGCATAGACTTAGTATGGATTCTAAGAAATCCCCTCACAACCTTATATGTTTGGTTGGAGCACCTCAGAACCCCTATACCGGTTCTGGGTGACCTGGGCATTTACTGGGTATCCCCATTAACTAAGGCAGCGGTGCGCAATCTGTGGGGCGCGACCCCCAGGGGGGGCGCGAGACTGCCGACGGGGGGCGCGGGGTTTACAGAGGCCCCGCGCGCTTCCCGAAGGCACTTAAATTAAGTGCCGGGGGAGCTGCAGGGCCTCTGTAAACCATACTTACCCGTGGCTCCGGCGGCTTCCTCCCGGCGTCGCCATGGCAACGCGGCGTCAAAATGACGCTGCGAGGTCATGTGACGTCACGTTGCTATGGCAACGTGACGTCATTACGCCGGTGCGAGGGTAAGTTGGGGTTGGGGGGGGCGCGGGAGTGAGGGGACAGCCGGCAGGGGGGCGCAGGGAAAAAAGTTTGCGCCCCCCTGAACTAAGGGACCCCTTGACTGTTTCAGTGACACCTCACATTCCTATGCCCCATTTACCTTTCTGGGCTATGCTGAAGCAGAGAACCCTAGAATTGAGTTGCGCAAGCGTTTTCAAGGGGAGATATTGCAGACCTGATTCCTGGGTACATTTTTGGGTATCCAGCAACTCTGGACCCCGCTACCTAGACACATTCTGACAACACTTTCTCCACAAAACCCCCCTTGAAACTCGTACCCCAGCAATCCCTGCTTGCTGGCACTCCTGGAAAGGCAAAAACACATAAACTCTTTATTGTCGCATAATTACATAGTATGCATAAACAGTTACTGGGCTCAAGAGCTGACATTCTTGAACCCCCAACACATGGATCAGGGGTAACCAAACGGGCTTAAACCTTTATTTGATAGTCTGGTTACCTTCACACTGTCTATCTGTCTATCTGTCTTGGTATCTTTCCATCTGTGTCTGTCTATCTATCCACCTGTGTCTATCAATCTATCTCAGTATCTATCCGTCTGTGTGTCTGTCTGTCTGTCTGTATATCTGACTCCCTGAGCTTGAATCAGGGGAGCCTTGTTCAAATTCTGGTGTCAGCTCCTTGACCCAGAGACTGTGTCTGTAACAATCCTATGTGCAGTGCTGAGTACCGCGCGCTACAATGTAATTGTGACGCGGTTAGTGTCCCATTGGGAGAAAGCGCTACATACAAATAAAGTTATTATTATTTATTTCTATTTCTGTCTATATCTATCTATATTTCTATTTATCAATCTGTCTTTCCAACTTTCAAAATGAATGAACCCTGCAGACAGGACTAGCTGCAATGCTTTGGGACAGGGTCGCTGAGAGGGAGAGAGCACGGGAAGTGGGGCTTGGTGGGCCGAACCTGGATGTCGGACCCCATGTCCGCTGTCGTCCTCCTGGGTGGGCCTCTACCTCTCTGGTGACATGTACACAGTACTCCCTCCCCCACTCAGCAACTTGTAGTGACTGCTCCTCCTCCCCCCTACTCAACAACATTTAGGAACCCCTTCCCCTCTATGACCGCTCAACAACTTGTGTTGAGGCCTCTCTTCCCCTCCTCCCCACGCAACATCTGGTAGGAACGTTCACTCCTCTACAACTTGTAGGGACCTTTCTTCCTCTACCACCACTCAACAACTTATAGGGGCCATCCCTCTTCTACCACCACTAACAACTTGTAGGGACCTTCCCTCCTCTACTACCAATCAACAACTTCTAAACCTTCCCTCCTCTACCACCGCTCACAACTTGTAGGGCAATTCCCTCCTCTACCACCACTCAACAACTTCTAGGGGCCTTTCCTCCTCTACCATCGCTCACAACTTGTAGGGCCCCTTCCTCCTCTACCACCACTCAACAACTTGTAGGGGCCATACCTCTTCTATCACCATTCAACAACTTGTAGGGACCTTCCCGCCTCTACCACCACTCAACAACTTGTAGGAACCTTCCTTCCTCTACCACCACTCAACAACTTGTAGGGGCCATCCCTCTTCTATCACCATTCAACAACTTGTAGGGACCTTCCCGCCTCTACCACCACTCAACAACTTGTAGGTCCCTTCCCTCCTCTACCACCACTCAACAACTTGTAGGGGCCATCCCTCTTCTACCACCATTCAACAACTTGTAGGGACCTTCCTTCCTCTACCACCGCTCAATAACTTGTAGGGACCTTCCCTCCTCGACTACCGCTCAATAACTTGAATTTTGTAACATTGCCCTTTCGCCAAAGTCTGACTTGCACTTTCCAACCTCCAATCCAAATATCTTCTTCATCCATAATTCTTGTAGGTGGAGCCAGTACTTCGCATTGTCTGCCAAGCCATATCAGAGTATCTGATATTGGGACTGATTCGTGTCTGAAGAGAATTGTTACCGACTTTGTTTCCGTTTGGACACAGGAATAGCTGCAAAGGACTTCCATAATTCAGAATTTTTAAGACTCTCATATTTTGTCCAGAAATAGTCCAGAGCCTGAGGCCTCTTAAAGCTCACATCGTATTCGCATGAACCTGGAACATGGATAAGTGCATAAATGTCATCTGCTCGGAAGCCCAAGGATTCTTTCAATAGATGTCTTCCTACAAAAATCCTGTCAGACTTCATCTCCTCACTGCCTTTATACCTCAACTTTACCACATTCCTCCTTTTTAAAGGTTGTGCATTTCTGGTCACAGCGCTCACAAA
Source organism: Ascaphus truei (assembly GCF_040206685.1). NCBI lineage: Eukaryota > Metazoa > Chordata > Amphibia > Anura > Ascaphidae > Ascaphus > Ascaphus truei. The sequence continues at coordinate 21,323,506 of NC_134497.1, forward strand.
GGATCTCCCACTCCAGGCCGAGGGAGGTGCTGTATGAACTGGGGTTACCTTAATGCCATTACTTTGCTTTACCCCATCTTCTGATTGGGCCACTCTATTATCAGAAACTGTTTGGATAGGAGCAGTACTTTCAGTCTCTACAACCTTAATTTCACTCCCAGGCACTACAGGGTTAATGCTGTCTCCATTGCTGCTAATTACCACCTGCTGTTCTCCCCTCTCAGAGTTCTGAATCACAGGACCAGCTAATAAGCAGGAGGGTGGTTCTGTAAGTCCAGGTGAGCATGGGTTCTCTGGCTCACTGCTCTCAGGCACAAACTCCATTTCCAGCTGACCTCCTCTCAGAGTTTTTAGGTTCTTGCTTTGCTGCTCTCCAGAATTATTTGTAATTTCTTTAACTTCTCCCAGCGTGGGAGTCTGAGATAACCCAACATCACAGGTGTCTGCTGCTTTCTTTGCATGCAATGGTCTTTTAATCAGATCTTCTGCTGCTTCTGCTATTAACCCCTGGGATGCTGGAAGCTCTGGAACAGATCCTTGCTCACAGTCTGATACACCCTGAGGTGAGTCCCCTTCCCTGAAGTCTTTGGACCCTATTACAGGGCTGTTACCTTCTCCTGTGGAAACCTTTAGCCTCCGGTCCTTTGCTTTCTTTTTTTTTTGCAGCTTTACCCTTTGGGGTTTTCTTGGCAGTTGGTGGAATTAAACTGTCAGGATCTGAGTCAGAATTTTCCTGGGATAAGTTCTCTGTTTTATCTTTAGACTTTGCAGACTTGTTCTGGGATCTAGTTTCTCTCCCACTTCTTTTAGGCGTCACCAAACTTATCTTTTCTTGAGAACATTTAATGGGGTTTTGGTTTCCATTTCCACAATCTGAATCTGTGCCTTGTTCTGCACTTTGCTCTGCACCCTGCTCAGCATTTTGCTCTGCGCCCCACTCTGCACCCTGCTCGACACTTTGCTCTGCACCCTGCTCAGCATTTTGCTCTGCGCCCCACTCTGCACCCTGCTTGGCACTTTGCTCAGCACCCTGTTCAGCACTGTGGGTTAGCATTTCAACAGTTTTTAAAAGGGAACGTTTCTGTTTGACTGGAACCCCTGCTATTTTAGCAATCTCAACCTCCAACCGGGTTAATTCAACATGCAGATGATTTATTTGCTTCTTGCGCGTGTCTATCTCACGACCATGACATCTCTTTAATTTAATATTTTCTATTTCCAATTCTTCTACTTTCCTGTTATTCTTCTTCAATAAAGCTCGTTTCTCTTCTTTCTTAAGCAGATTCTGTTGTTCTGCCCCTTCCTTTCTCTCCAAACTCTCCTGTAACTCGCATTCAGCCTCACCAAGGCCTACACCACTGCTGCAGCCTGCAGCCTCTCCCACTTCCATCTCCAACACACAGCCACCAACCCCTGGGTCTAAGGCCATCCTGGCTCCCCAGCAGGAGCTCACCTGCAGCCCATCCTGGAGGAGTTATAGGGAGGGGGTATATGGGGTAATAGGAGGAGTTATAGGGAGCTGTTACATGGGGTATAGGAGGAGTTATAGGAAGGGGTTATATGGGGTAATTGGAGGAGTTATAGGGAGGGGTTATATGGGGTAATAGGAGGAGTTATAGGGAGAGGTTATATGGGGTAATAGGAGGAGTTATAGGGAGGATTTATATGGGGTAATAGGAGGAGTTATAGGGAGCGGTTATATGGGGTAATAGGAGGAGTTATATGGAGCAGTTATATGGGGTAATATGAGGAGTTATAGGGAGCAGTTATATGGGGTAATACGAGGAGTTATAGGGAGCGGTTATATGGGGTAATACGAGGAGTTATAGGGAGCGGTTATATGGGGTAATACGAGGAGTTATAGGGAGCGGTTATATATCTACCACCACTCAACATCTTGTAGGGATTCCTTCCTTCCTCTACCACCGCTCAATAACTTGTAGGGACCTTCCCTCCTCTACTACCGCTCAATAACTTGAATTGGGAAGGACTCAAAACACTACCAAATTATCTCCGTTTTTACCATAAATTAACTCAACCCATCGCTGCCAGTAACTTCCTTTTATAATGCACTGGAACTGCACCTTTAAAAGAGGCATCAGTAAAAATGGATTATCCCGGGTGGCACGTCCCAGCGTGGGTGGGGGCTGGTGCAGGTGATTGTTCTCTGGCGTAGAAACGAAATCTCCTGCAGTGCATGCTGAAACCGCTTTTTTAAATTATTATTTAAATTTACTGGGGTTTTTTTTGTAAAGAGGAATGAAAACCCTAAATCATAAAAATAACTAAAATACAGTATGTTTTGCGAGTAATGCAGGGCAGGGAGTTATGGCAAAAAACAGTTAGCCCCTTGGAAGCCTAAAATCCCCAGTAACGCACCACAGGGTCATATCACAACACGCAGAGCGATATCACAACACGCAGAGCGATATCACAACACTCAGAGTTATCGCAACACGCAGAGCGATATCACAACACGCAGAGCGATATCACAACACTCAGAGCTATCGCAACACGCAGAGCGATATCACAACACGCAGAGCGATATCACAACACTCAGAGCTATCGCAACACGCAGAGCGATATCACAACCCGCAGAGCGATATCACAACACTCAGAGCTATCGCAACACGCAGAGCGATATCACAACCCGCAGAGCGATATCACAACACGCAGAGCGATATCACAACCCGCAGAGCGATATCACAACACTCAGAGCGATATCACAACACTCAGAGCTATCGCAACACGCAGAGCGATATCACAACACGCAGAGCGATATCACAACCCGCAGAGCGATATCACAATCCGCAGAGCGATATCACAACCCGCAGAGCGATATCACAACACGCAGAGCGATATTACAACACGCAGAGCGATATCACAACCCGCAGAGCGATATAACAACACGCAGAGCAATATCACAACACGCAGAGCGATATCACAACCCGCAGAGCGATATCATAACACGCAGAGCGATATAACAACACGCAGAGCAATATCACAATCCGCAGAGCGATATCACAATCCGCAGAGCGATATCACAACCCGCAGAGCGATATCACAACCCGCAGAGCGATATCATAACACGCAGAGCGATATCACAAAACGCAGAGCGATATCACAACATGCAGAGCGATATCACAACACGCAGAGCGATATCACAAAACGCAGAGCGATATCACAACACGCAGAGCGATATCACAACACACAGAGCGATATCACAACACACAGAGCGATATCACAACACGCAGAGCGATATCACAACCCGCAGAGCGATATCACAACACACAGAGCGATATCACAACACGCAGAGCGATATCACAACACGCAGAGCGATATCACAACATGCAGAGCGATATCACAACACGCAGAGCGATATCACAACACACAGAGCGATATCACAACACACAGAGCGATATCACAACACGCAGAGCGATATCACAACACGCAGAGCGATATCACAACATGCAGAGCGATATCTCAACATGCAGAGCGATATCACAACATGCAGAGCGATATAACATGCAGAGCGATATCACAACATGCAGAGCGATATAACATGCAGAGCGATATAACATGCAGAGCGATATCTCAACATGCAGAGCGATATCACAACACGCAGAGCGATATAACATGCAGAGCGATATCACAACATGCAGAGCGATATAACATGCAGAGCGATATCACAACACGCAAAGCGATATCATAACACGCAGAGTGTTATGATAACATGCAGAGCGATATAACACGCAGAGCGTTATGATAACATGCAGAGCGATATAACACGCAGAGCGATATCACAATACGCAGAGCGATATAACACGCAGAGCGATATCACAACCCGCAGAGCGATATTACAACACGCAGAGTGATATCACAACCCGCAGAGCGATATTACAACACGCAGAGTGATATCACAACCCGCAGAGCGATATTACAACACGCAGAGTGATATAACAACACGCAGAGCAATATCACAACACGCAGAGCGATATCACAACACGCAGAGCGATATCACAACACGCAGAGCGATATCATAACACGCAGAGCGATATCACAAAACGCAGAGCGATATCACAACACACAGAGCGATATCACAAAACGCAGAGCGATATCACAACACACAGAGCGATATCAAACACGTAGAGCGTTATCAACATGCAGAGCGATATCTCAACATGCAGAGCGATATCTCAACATGCAGAGCGATATCACAACACGCAGAGCGATATCACAACACACAGAGCGTTATCAAAACACGTAGAGCGTTATCAACATGCAGAGCGATATCTCAACATGCAGAGCGATATCTCAACATGCAGAGCAATATCTCAACATGCAGAGCGATATCACAACACACAGAGCGTTATCAAAACACGTAGAGCGTTATCAACATGCAGAGCGATATCTCAACATGCAGAGCGATATCTCAACATGCAGAGCGATATAACATGCAGAGCGATATCACAACACGCAAAGCGATATCATAACACGCAGAGCGTTATCACAACACGCAGAGCGATATAACACGCAGAGCGTTATCACAACACGCAGAGCGATATAACACGCAGAGTGATATCACAACATGCAGAGCGATATAACAGGAAGAGTGATATAATGCACAGAACGATATCATAACACACAGAGCAATATCATAACACGCAGAGCGATATCATAACACGCAGAGCGATATCATAACACACAGAGCAATATCATAACACGTAGAGTGATATAACATGCAGAGTGATATCACAACACGCAGAGTGATATCACAACACGCAGAGTGATATCACACGCAGAGCGATATCACAACACGCAGAGCGATATCATAACACGCAGAGCATTATCACAACACTCAGAGCGATATAACACGCAGAGCATTATCACAACACTCAGAGCGATATAACACGCAGAGCATTATCACAACACGCAGAACAACGCGTTTCCCCAGGCACAGTGATACACACAGACATGCTGATACACACAGACACATACAGACAAACTGATATACACAGACACAATGATACACACAGACATGCTGATACACACAGACACATACAGACAAACTGATATACACAGACACACTGATACACACAGACATGCTGATACACACAGACATGCTGGTACACACAGACATGCTGATACACACAGACACATACAGACAAACTGATATACACAGACACAATGATACACACAGACATGCTGATACACACAGACACATACAGACAAACTGATATACACAGACAAACTGATACACACTGACACACTGATACACACAGACATGCTGATACACACAGACACATACAGACAAACTGATACACACAGACATGCTGATACACACAGACATGCTGATACACACAGACATGCTGATACACACAGACATGCTGATACACACAGACATGCTGATACACACAGACATGCTGATACACACAGACATGCTGATACGCATAGACACGTACATACAAACTGATACACACTGACACACTGATACACACAGACATGCTGATACACACAGACATGCTGATACACACAGACATGCTGATACGCATAGACACGTACATACAAACTGATACACACTGACACACTGATACACACAGACATGCTGATACACACAGACATGCTGATACACACAGACATGCTGATACACACAGACATGCTGATACACACAGACATGCTGATACGCATAGACACGTACATACAAACTGATACACACTGACACACTGATACACACAGACATGCTGATACACACAGACACATACAGACACACTGATACACACAGACATGTTGATACACACTGATACAAATTAACAAACTGATACACCCATTACATACACAGCAATACATTGATACACAGTCAAACTGATATACTGTATACAATGATATACGGTACTGTACACTACACATGCTTATATATTGTTATGTACACCGCTGATAAATACTATACTTTTTTGCTTGTATGGCTGTTACACTATTTAATGCTCAATTATTTATGTAGATTAAATTAACCCTTTCATACGTGGCAAAAGAAAAAAATGTCCTCTCCTCGCTGTAACAGGGAAATGATATACAGCCCAAACTTTTCCCTGGATTTAAAAACATAAAAACCACATCAACCAAATAATGTGCGGGATTTCCCCTCCCCCCCCCCCCCCCCCTCTGCTTCCAATTTCTTTTTATAGTTCTGCATTTTGCAAACCTGCCATCTGGAGCAGCGACAGAATGACCCAGGTAAGCGCGATTCCTGCATCGCCCGCCGCTGTTTGGGTTATTTATTGCTATGGGGCGCGGAGAGTACATTCCATTACATTCCACTTATGCTAAGATATGTCTTTCCGAGGCTGTCGCACAGGCCAAGGATATTTTAGGGGGTTGAAGGGGTACCATAGGGGTGAGGAGGCTGTCTGGTTCTGTGTCATTTTCTATCTCGAGCTCCAACATTTGATTGCAAGCTCTTGGGGACAAAATGAGAATTCTATGTGCAGAGCTACATTCACTGTCGAATGATGGCTACACCAAACCAGCTGGCTGGGCCCCCCAAAACGTCTTGTGTCTGTCCAAATGTAGGAGTTACCCCCTTTAACCGGGCACAATCAGTATTGCCACCGTGACTCAACGTATCTTAAAAGCGCAATCCCCCCACCCCTAACTAACCACAATGTTATTACAGCATCGGAACCGGGGCGTCCTCAAGAACAGAACCGCACTATTTCCAGGTCCGGGGACCCCCTGGTTACTCAGATAGTTACTGGTATCACTTCCAGGTTTTTCATGGGGATTTAAACTGATGACGTTGCAGGTTCCTATTGGCCTGAGATTTGGCAGCCATGTTGTTTCCCCTGAGGGACATTTAAACCTGGTAACTTCGCTGGTAAGTACCTTGGGAACAAGGGGGTGACTTGGGGAAAACAAGAACTGGAGTACAGTCTCATGATGACATGGAGTCAGCTTGGCAACACATAATGTTGTCCCCAAGTTGAATTTGGGCAAACGCCATCATTTTCTGCTTTGGAGAAATGTCCATGGCAAACTTTTAAAGATGGCCGCCACCGTGACTATGCAAACCCCCCCCCCCCCCTTCGCCCCAACAGCCCTGATCACTGCATATTTGGAATTGTCACTGCATCCTGTCCTAATTTAGGCACCCGTTCCTAACCACAATATAACAGGATAAATGCGGGCGCTTTATTCTCTGATGTTCCCCACGGAATATTTTTGCCGTTTGATTTTTAATTCCAAAAATTGCGCTGTAACTAAACTGAAAATTAGGAATAATTATAGGTCATTTTGTAATATTGCCGAGCGAAGTTTGTTGTTGCAATCACCACTACAAAGGTCAGTGCGTCCTAGGACCAAGGCATGTTTCATAAGTTACAGGGAACGGGCACTTTTAAACACAAAGTATTTTTGTTCCTGATTTTGTTGAAAACTTGAAACATTTCCACGGTAAACCAAAGCTCTGTATGGTTTTCACCGTCTTTATATAACGTCTCTGTGTTTGCCAGTCCTCCAAACTAGAGGTGGACTGCTTTGTTCCATTGTTTGGAAAGTAACGAAGGAGCCGTTGTTGGCCAAACAGATAAACAGGCGTAGCGTCTCTGCTTCAAATCAGTGTTCCCGGAGAAAAGAGAAACGTACTCATTTTCAACAGGGTGCGAATAAGTCCCCCAGCTACTTTACGGGTTACTAGGGTTGCCAGGTGTCCGGTATTGAACCGGACTGTCCTGCATTTGGATACTTTGTCCAGTACAAAATGAGAGGTACTGTAATACTGGACATGTATGTGTCCGGTATTACCTCCCTGGACATAGTGACCTGACGCACCTTTCACCATTGAGTCCAGTATTTTCGGAGAAGCCACCTGGCAACCCTAGGGGGTTACACTGACCACTATCTGTCGCCTGCCACGCGGGACTGATCCCGTAACGATGTTGTCGCGTCAGAGGAACTGCAGTGGGTTTCTCCTGCGGACTCGCAGATCAATGTGTTTCGTTTCTTTTTACAATCCTGTACAGTGACATTACTTCCATTTCAAACCATTTCCTGGAACCGCTCTCCCCCCAGAGAAATGAAACGGGCTGATTTTGATCAGTGAGTGACTCCGAATTAATGAGACCCACGCAGAATAAGGGAGAGGTGACAAGTCTAAATTATACATCTCTCTGTCACAAGGACGATGTTCCATATCATCCTGCATATTATATACAGTATATATCATACAATGTATACCATCCTGCATCATATCACATCACTCTGCATATTATATACATATATATTATATCATTCTGCATATTATATACAGTATATATCATATCATATATATCATACAATATATACCATCCTGCATCATATCATATCACTCTGCATATTATATACATATATATTATATCATTCTGCATATTATATACAGTATATATCATATCATATATATCATACAATATATACCATCCTGCATCATATCATATCACTCTGCATATTATATACATATATATTATATCATTCTGCATATTATATATAAATCATATTATCAATCTTTCTCTTTTATATATATCTCTATATTTATATATATATATATATATATATATATATATATATACATATGCATATTATAACTATATATCGTGTGTGTATATATATATTATATATATACACACACACACACAGATATATAGATAGATGTGTGTACATGTTTGTACATATATATATATATATATATAATATAAATCATATAATTCTCCATATTATACCTATCTATCATGTGTGTGTGTGTGTGTGTATACTGTATATATATATATATATATATATATATATATATATATATACATATATATATATATATATACATACATACAGACACACACACGTGTAGATAGATTGTGCGTACATGTTTGTACATATATATATATATAATACCCTTAACATAACGCTCCCATATCTAACAGAGAAACCCCCTTTCTAAGTATTGATTTTGCCTTTCCAACATGATAAGTGCCCCCCCTCCTCAACCCCCCCAAACCCCACCCAGTGTCTACACTAACCCCCCCAGTGAATGGGTCTGGAGGAGAGGATTTGCATACATAGAATTGAGATCAAAAGGATACCAAATTTAAATGCAAAACTGGAGGATCTCATGAATAATTCAGCAGCAGCCGAACTCACTCCCCCCTCCCCCCACTCTCCCCCCCCCCCTTCCCACCCCACACCAGCATTATGCAGGAGACTGTAATCTTCAAAAGACAACTGCTGGCATCCCCATGGGAGCCACTTTAACCCCCTGGCAATGCTTTGGAGTTGGTGATGCTTCAGGGGGGCTTGTGACTCCTGCGGTGACCATTGCAGGATGGTGTCTAAGTTCAGGTGTCCTTTGTACATGTAGTTGTGTATACACGTGTCTTGCCGGTAGTGTACGCGACGCTGTACAAAAGGACAAGGCTTGGTCAATAATGTCTAAACAGAGGGTGGAGGGAGGGAGAGGAAGAGAGCGCGCGTAAGGCGAAGGGGGGCCCTGGCCCGCAGAACTGACAATCTTAAGTGGTAGGCTGATGGACGCAGAAGGAGTAAAAGGGGATTTAATAAAGGTCCCGGGCAGAGAGTAATATAGCAATTTAGGTTGATTTTTTTTAAAAATACCTGTTTATTGCAGGGGGTCTTTATTACCCTGTGCCCCCCTGCTAGAAAATATCAGCCCCCTGAACCCCTAATGAGTAAATCTTATCAGCGACCCCTCAGCCTGTCGCTAACAGACTGTGGGACCGATCCCAGGCAGTGTGGTGTCCTGAGCTCGTGGGGGGAACACACGCTTAATAATCTCCCAAACTGCCCCTCAGTGTTTCGAGCAACACTTCATCAGGGGGTTGGTCTTATGATTCCCAGGCACTGTTTAAGTACCGGAGCCAAATGATATTTTAGCCTATGGGAATCTCACTGTAACGGACATGCTCACCGTAAACCTGGACCGGACCGCGGGGCTGAGGTGGGGATGTGAATACACCGACCTTAGACCACGAAGCCGGTTCTGGGTTGCGCAGTCCGTAGTCAATCGTAGCCGGTTCGGGGTTGGAGATGGCAGGGTAATCAATGGACAAGCCGGGGTCAGAGTTGAAGACGTCAGAGTAATCGATATCCAGGCTGGGGTTCGGTAACAGGTAGGCTGGTGCAAAGCATTTCAGCGTAGCAGCTGAAGCGCGGGAATGGCCTCTGCGCGAGGAGCGGGAGCGGCCCATGATAGAGGTCTCTGCAATGGGAGAATGCAGCAGGTCTCAGGAACAAGGCAAGGCTAGCACTGGGGATCCAGTGCTTCCGTAAAGGAACTAGGAAGCAGACCTCTGCCAGGGGGGAATGCAGCAGGTCTCAGGAACAAGGCTAAGGCAGGAGTGTTTGTGGCAAACACAGTTTCACTTGGATGTATCTTGGTTTATGCTCAGCCATGAGGGAAAGGGAGAGCCCAGTATAAGAAGGGCAGATAGCCAATCCAAAGACATGGGTGTGTGGGAATTCCTCCAATGCCAGAGCAGAGAGACAGAGCTGCAGTGATTGCATGCACAGGTGATAGTGCTTGCAGATCCAAGGGGAGGTCTGTCTGAGAGCTCACCAACTCTGCAAGAGTGAGCCCCAGTCAAACCCAGGAACGGATTCCTTACAGTAACCCCCCCCCCCTTCAGGCGAGGCCTCCGGATGAGAAGGATCCATCAGAGATCTGGGTGACATGCGAGTACAAACTTAGGACAAGAAAACGAAGGTACTGCAATTCTTGACACGCAGAAAGCATCACAAAACAATTTGGAAATCCAGAGCTGTGCAAGAACCGGAGGGTCCAGAACAGGGACGTCCAAGGGGCACAAGTCAGGTGCCCGGTACTCAGCACTAGTCCCAGAGTACAAGACAGAGTGATTGTTGGTCGGTTGTGGTAGAGGAACATCCTGGATGAGTAATGATATTGCTGAAATGGGCACGTAGAAATTTGTGAGAAGCTATTACTCCAAAGGAAATCTGGACAGTGGATAGCGAGGGTAGAGGGCGGGAGGGTTCACTGAAAGATACAGCTACAGTTCTTTTGATACAGTCCAGGCCCGTTATCCCAAACAAGTCGAGTGAGACGGTAGTAGTGTTTATGTAGTTCTCTGCCGTGATACAGGCAAATGATAGGAGATCAGCATCCCTGGGCATATGAGGTTTAGAGAGCATCAGGTCCGAAGTCTGGTCATCCGCAATTCGATGCAGTAGGCACCAAAGAACGAGCAGAGAGAAGCATGCCTGTGCCCACAGTGGGAGCACAAGAAGCAGGGACGGGCACCTCAGGCAAGACAAGGAAGTTCAATCGGGGTATTTCAATCTTTGACGATGACAACAAGGGGTCCAGAGGGAACACATCAGGCACCACATAGGAACCCGTGGGTATTGAAGCTGCTTGTAAAGTGAGAAAGCTTGGATCAATACAGATCTTATCTAGTACCGCAGGAGGCTGGGTGAGCGGAAAAACTGACTTAGAAACAAAAGTCTTGGAGTTAGGACTGGGTACTTCAAACACTGAAGGAGAATCAGGAAAACACAAACTTGACTTAGGAGTGGAGGTCCCAGATTCAATGGCTTCACGCAATACTGTAGAGGAATCAGTGCAGAAAAAAAATCAGTTTTAAGCACAGGGTCCATTGAATCAGCAGATACATTCGGTACTACAGAAACCTCCCTGGAAGGTAACCCTGAGTTTGTGGCAGAGGAAGAGCAGTCAGTAGTGGGTACCCCAAAAATTGTGGAAGAATCAGGGACGTATAACTCCGTTTTGAACACTGGGTCCTTTGAATCTATAGGAGGAACAGGAACTACAGAAGGTTCCAAGAGAGATAACCCTGAGTTCGTAGTAGTAGCCATGCAGTCTGTAGCGGATACCTCAAATACTGTGGAAGAGTCAGTGAGAGACAGTATTATCTGAGGAGTGGGAATCCCAGACTCCAAGGCTACACGAGGAGTTGTGGGAGGACTAGGAGAAAAACTATTCTTTGCAGTGCGGGAATTAAAGTAATTCTTGATTACTACAGGAGCTGCAGAATAGCCAGTGAAGAATATGTTTGTTCCTAAACTGGATGTCAGAGAAGCCACAGTGGTCACATTAGGTACAGCACAGGGGTCCGGGGAAGGTATACTGGTCTCTGAAGTAGGTATTTGAGAAACAACAGGGACCAGACTAGACGCTTCAAAGGGATCAGAGACTGCTGCACTTGTCTCCAATGGGAATATTTGAGAAACAGCAGGAACTGGACTAGAGACTTTAATAGAATCAGAGGACATTGCGCTTGTCTCTGAAGTGGGAATTTGAGAAACAGCAGGGACAGGACTAGATACTTCAATAGAATCAAAGAACATTGCTCTGGTCTCTGAAGTGGGTATATGAGAATCCATAGTGGGGACATCAGGCTCTATGGGAGACCTTGTGGCAACGGTCTTAGAATCAATAAACAAAACTGCAGGCATTACAGACATAATAGAGAAGACACCTTTTAAAACAGGAGTTTTAGCATTGGTGATAGGCATCTCGCAGACTACAGGAAGTCAGAGGGAAGGAAGTCTGGCTTTACATCAGGAGTTATAGCAGTAGCACAGGTTAACACACGAAGTGCTGGGGAATCCTTAGAAGCAGTAAGGGGAGACTCAGACCTTACTAAGGGATCAGAGACAGATAAGCTGATCTCTGAAATGATAGCTTGAGAGGCAGTAAAAGGGGAACTAATCGTTGGAGGAGGTACCAAGGAAACAGTCTTAGTCAAAGGCAGGAATTTCACATGTCTGAGACACAGGAGGAATAGCATTGGGTATAGCAAGAGTGTTAGTGACAGGGGAATCTGCGTGCTGGCTCTTGGCTAAAGCAGACTCATGAGCATCACTTTTAACTGGGATCAATATTTCAGAAGAAGTCTCAGGGAACTCAGTAGTAGGATCTTTAGCTGGGACAGGGGGAAGAAAGCAATAAACCTCAATAGGCTAAGCTACTTGAACCTCAGGGGAGGCATAGTGTACAAGGTCTGCCTTTAAACCTAGGGGTTGAGAACTAGCAAGGGATAAAGCAGGCAGTGCATGAGAGTCAGAGAAAAGGGGATCAGACTTGGAAACTGGGGGCATAGAAGGTTCATCTTCAGGCTCTGGGAAGTTGACATTGGCATGGGGATTACAAGAATGCACAAAGGGTGCCTCAAAGGGTTACAAGCAGGGGTTAAAGCAGGCAAAACATCAGAGTCAGAGAAATGAGGTAGAATCAAAACCAGGGATTGTGGCAAACTCTTCTTTTGGCTTCAGAGAAACAAAATCAGTTTGGTAATTTTCAGGAGAAGGAGATACCCCCAAGAGTTTAGTAACAGAACTAGTAGCGCAGGGGAACCGTCCAGTAACAGCATAGCTGGCGAGGAGAGGGTCATGCTCTTTTATGTACTGGTCCAAAGATAGGGACAGTTCATGGAGTGTATTTTGAGCCTGCGCCATTCTCACAGGATCCACGTTTTCCCAGGTCACAGGGGAACCAGGGGAAGGAACACAGGAGGCCAAACTCTGTTTTAACTCTCTAAGGCGCTGGGCCTTAATAAGGTGTTCTTTACGGAGCTGTCTTTCAAACGGAGTTAGGCCTATAAACAGGGACTGGGTTTCAGGCGGGGGCAGAATTTCAAACAGGAACCGGTTTTCAGACAGCATTTCAGACAGAAACAGTCCTACCCTCACCACAGTGGGGTCCGAGTTTGTGGGGCTCAGCACAAACCGGGACCGGACCACGGGGCTGAGGTGGGGATGTGAATACACTGACCTTAGATCATGAAGCCGGTTCTGGGTTGCGCAGTCCGTAGTCAATCGTAGCCGGTTCGGGGTTGGAGATGGCAGGGTAATCAATGGACAAGCCGGGGTCAGAGTTGGAGACGTCAGAGTAATCGATATCCAGGCTGGGGTTCAGTAACAGGTAGGCTGGTGCAAAGCGCTTCAGCGTAGCAGCTGAAGAGCGGGAATGAGCTTTGCGCGAGGAGCGGCCCATGATGGAGGTCTTTCCAAGGGGAGAATGCAGCAGGAACAAGGCATGGCTAGCACTGGGGATCCAGCGCTTCAGTACAGGAACAAAGAAGCAGACCTCTGCCAGGGGGGAATGCAGCAGGTCTCAGGAACAAGGCAAGGCTAAGGCAGGAGTGTTTGTGGCAAACACAGTTACATCCAAGTGAATCTTAGTTTATGCTCAGCCATGAGGGAAAGGGAGAGCCCAGTATAAGAAGGGCAGATAGCCAATCCAAAGACGGGTGTGTGGGAATTCCTCCAATGCCAGAGCAGAGAGACAGAGCTGCAGTGATTGCACACACAGGTGATAGTGCTTGCAGATCCAAGGGGAGGTCTGTCTGAGAGCTCACCAACTGTGCAAGAGTGAGCCCCAGCCAAACTCAGGAACGGATTCCTTACACTCACCAGATAATTTTACTCATAGCCGTCCAATTAGTGTTACACAAAGGAATTGCCTAACACATAAGCATGCATATAACATTGACAGTACATTTCACAAACTAACACTAAACAAAATGTCGATCACTAACTTGACTAATTGTGACACAATGAATGATAATATAACAACCACACATAATGATTAAAATAAAAATAATGATGAAAAAATTATAAATAAAAATGAAAATAATAATGACTATCCAAATATTGAATTACTATCAATGTATTAATAAAATGTCTAATTAGACTAAAACCTAAAAAACGTGGTTAACCTAGAACCCAAGGATAAGTACATCCCATCCTAAATCCAACAGATGATTAAAAACCTATATGTAGGGCTCAAAACATTAGTGTCAACTGTTGTAAATTAACTACTAGCAATTGATCTAACAAATATGACAATTGAATGTCATCAATGAGTTATTACTAGAGCAAGCTATAGTTGTTTGCAAAAACTGAGAATGTCTTAATGCACAATATAGAAAAGGTCTTAATACACAATATAGAGAGAGAACATCTTACTATAATATACGATATAGAGAATGTCTTAATATACAAAATGAATGTCTTAATAGAAAAGGAAGCTTTAATAGATTATTTGATCACCAAATCCATAGAGCATTCCGTGATAGTTGTATAACGGAGAGTATCCTAATACACCAAAAAGTAGGCCCTTGTACTCCAATGCATTCACATTCATAGGGAAATACACCACTAAATAGAAAGGCCCTGATTTTAATTACGGCCAAAAAAGGGGGGAGTGAGGGTTTTATCACGTCAGAAAGGGAACCAATTCAATTAATTCATTAGGACCCCCAGGTGCTTTACTTTCGAGGGTGTAAATCCAGAACTGTTCCCTTTGGAGAAGGAGATTGTCTCTATCCCCCCTCTAGGATCCCTCGGTACGACTTCTACTCCCCTAAAGTGAAATCCAACCACGTTACCCTCATGGTGAGTTAAAAAGTGGTGTGCCAGGTTGTGAATCTTTTTGCCTCTATCCAGATTATTTTGGGCATTTCGAATTCCATTAACATGTTCACAGATCCTGACCTTTTAAGGGTCTGATAGTCTTCCCTATATACAAAAGGTTACAGTTAATAATGTACACAACAAATGTGGTAAGACAATTTATAAACTGTCCAATCAAATATAATTTATCAGTCTTTTGGTCATTAATGTTTTTATCTCGCTTCATGTTTGCACACAACATCTGCCACATGTGTAGTTCCCCACAGGTTTTGAAATAAAATTACCATTAGTTTGTTTTTTTACGCAAATCCTTTTTTAGAGTACTACGGGCCAACCTGTTTTTTTTAATGTTTTTGGCCTTCCTAAATGCTATTTTAGGATTTGATGTAATGGTATTCCTCAACTTCGGGTCCATTCACAGGACACTTCAATGTTTTTTAAGGATTTGTCTTATCCTGTTTTCTTGTTCACAAAATCCTGTAATGATCATAGGTGTATCATTAGACTTATTCTCTTTAGCCTTAATTCTACTGTCTTTAGGCATTAACAGTTGTTCTCTAGAAACGTTTTTGCTTCTTAAAGAGATTTATAGGGAGCGGTTATAAGAGCAGTTAGGGGAGGAGTTATAGGGAGAGGTTATAGAAGCAGTTAGGGGAGGAGTTATCGGGAGTGGTTATAGGAGTAGTTAGGGGAGGAGTTATAGGGAGTGGTTATAGGAGCAGTTAGGGGAGGAGTTATCGGGAGTGGTTATAGGAGTAGTTAGGGGAGGAGTTATAGGGAGAGGTTATAGGAGCAGTTAGGGGAGGAGTTATAGGGAGTGGTTATAGGAGCAGGTAGGGGAGGGTTTACAGGGAGCAGTTGTCACAGGCGTCCAAGACAATTCACCGAGCACCAGACAGAACAAAGCAAGTTTTTCCGACCGGATTCAACAAGCACAGCACATATACCTGAAAAAGAGCTTAAACTCAGCAAACCAGGGGTTTCAGGGGATAATCACAGATAGCTAGGTGCTGAGTAGAGTCGGGCGAAGCTTTCCATTCAAAATCCATTTCCGCGGTGTCAAATCCATTGACGGATTGTTCCAGCTTGAATCCGTACGGATTAATCAGAAACTGCCATCGGAAACAGCCTGCGGATTCGAGTCAACACTCCATGCGGATTGTATCCTTACGGTGGTTTTTGACTCATCCCCCATGGATGAAAACTGGACCAGTGCGCCAACGCAATCCGTGGATTCCAGTCTTACAATTCCACCAGGTGCATTTATTAGAGGAGGTGCCATATTCCCACTTACTCTGGTAAGGAATACGACCATCCAGTCTTTCTCCATGCTGTCCCAGTATTCCCTCGGGAACTGCCGTCGAATATATGGGGGGATCGTCCGTGGGGTCCTGGTGGGCTCTGTGGGGCGTCCTGGGCCTGCCATCTTAGTAATGTTTAGAAACTTCTAGATGCGGGGGGGGGGGAGGGGTGTTAAATTGTTTCCCTTAGTTAACCAATTATAAACAGAGCAATGGAGGTGTTGAAGGACCTCCAGATCCAAAAAAGTGTGCTAAGCTCTATCAGGCCTCAGCACTCATTCATATGAATGGGAACAAAGTTGTCTTAAAGCTTCGTGTCTTACACAAGGAGGTCTCTATATTTCCCCCACTCTGGGAAATATGAACAATTGCCCACCACTGAAATCAGTTGGGGAATAAAAACAGTTCCATAGACTCACCGCGGGCTTGGACAAAGGTATTCACTGTGCCATCTACCGGGCACATACTTCATTGCAATTAAAATAAATAAAGCCTACCAAACCGCGGGGACGGGTTTCCGTTGGCTGGGCGGGCCGTGGCGCACCAAAGTGGTGGAATCTCGCTCCTTGTTACGGTACCGAATACAGTAAGTCTTGCCACCTCTGTAACTACCCCTCTGGGTCTCATGGCTGCAAAACTGGGGCAAAAAGACATCCCGAGATTTTTCAGACAAAATAATTCTACAGCTTTTCTCTTTACAAGAGAGACAGTACAGGGAATTATAATACGATCAGACAATAGGAAGGGAAATCCCTGCCCCGGAAAGCTTACAATCTAAGTGGTATGATGGGAGATTAACAGAGACAGCAGGTGAGGGAATAAGTGCAGAAGATGGCAGTGTCTGGCCTTGACGGTGGGTACGTGTAGAAGATGACAGTCATTGGTCGTAGTGACTGTGGGACAGTAGCCATGTGTATAGGCTATTTGAGCGCTGTAAGAGGTGAGTTTTAAGGGTTGTCTTATATACTGTATACCGTACACACAGACACACACAAACACACACACACACGGGACTGCATCATGTAATTCCCCCTGCATGTTTATTTGTTCTTCCGGACACTGTACATAACGGGGTCGGTTTTCACCTCTATTTTCTCGCCTACGCACTTATTTTGACGTAGTAGATTTTTTATTCCTAAACGTTGAAGCCACAACTTAAATAAACACGGCTACTCAACCCCCTTTCACTTTGGATCATGAGTCTAAATTTAGCATAGGTTGAACTTGATGGACGTATGTCTTTTTTCAACCTCATCTACTATGTACAGTAACTATGTAACTACGTAACTATGAATCAAAGAGCCTTATATCTGAAAAGCTCAATACAGCACAGCTTCTCTCAAACGTTTCTATAAAGTCTGCAAACCGCTCTGTGCTGCCTGTTAGGGTGGAGCAGAGGTCTCTATGTGGACAATCTAGTGCAGGCTTTGGGCCTATATCATAAAAAGTAAAATTAAAGCCAAAACAGCTAGGAAACAACACGAGACTACGGTTATTAATCTGCTTGTCAGGGCGTCACACTGAGTTCACTTTCGATATAGGTAATTTTATTGAGGAACTGTCCCTTTGAGGATGACTCATAAGGTCAGTGCTAAAAGAGCTGCTGTGATATGTAAGTGTGAAATGAATTGTGAAGGCCCGTTTAAGTTAAGGATTCTATTTACTGATAGAAATCACCAAACCGTTTCATTGGCAGGAACTTGGGGCAGCAGAGGTGCGCCTAAATCCAAACTGTGACGTTACGGGCCCATAATTACTAAGTGTTGCTATCGCATGGTGGGACACTTTTTATAGCTTTCAAATGATTGGGCTGCGAAGGTGCCTTTTGGCATAGCACTGCTTAGTAAATATGCCACGACATTGTGGTGCTGGTTGCCCTCCAGAGCGCATTATTCTCAGTTCCTCCCATGTTTCCGAGATAGATACAGTTTTAGCTGCCACCGGGAATTCAATATGGCCACCACATCTTGGCCAATAGGAAGCTCAATAAAGAACAGATGGGATACCAGCACTCCTACCGAAATTGGAGAGCGTGAACTGTGCAAATAGGGGAATAGAACAATATACACAAAACAACTGAAAAGCACGTGGTCCAGATGAGCCAGTGCTTCAGAAAGAGGTCGACTAATGGTAGGCACGCAATATTGCTCAGTAGGGAGAGGGACGGTGGATGTACGATAATGCGTAAATATGTGATACAATGCTAGAGAATTCACCCTAAGAACGAAACAATGGTAAAGTGTAATGATTTAAACATCTTTCATTATCTCAAAAATGTTAAATACAGGGCTTTAAATCAAGTCCTAAGTGCACCAACAATGCTGCTCAGTACGGCTAATACTGGGTAGGTGATACCGTAATAACCTCCAGTGCAATGTCTTCTATATATAATGTGATAGACTGTAGGCGAGGGTAAATATAACCCTAGGATAAGCAAGATGAACTTACTAGGAAGAAGGGAGTTTCTAAACCAACTCCGCCGCTCCCCCGACCACGCTACTATTCAAACTATATTAAATGTAGATATACCGTGGTGAGAACGGTTACGGTATACATAGGTAGCTCTGACCGTTGCATAAATAAAAATGGGGTACAAATCCTCCCGGGTGTGGGTACCGTGGTTTGAACGGTTACGGCATACCGAATGAACACTATTGTGGTGGTAACGGTTGAACTGGACCGAGGCAAGTAAATCCCAGTATATATTCGATCTAGTACAGATGACACCTGATGTAGTTGGTGCTCTCCTAAGCACTAACGTATGGGTGGGAACAATGATAGAAGGTCTGTCAGGCACTGTCCCTGGTTATGTACCGTATGGCTCACTAGTTATGGCAATTGGTAATCAGGCACTGTCCCTGTGTCCCTAGTGTATGCAGGGGGTCCTTAAGCATGAAGTACACAGCAGACACGTATGGTAACAGAATACCTGCTGTACATACTGTTTCTTCTGTGGAACGACAGCGCATAAGATGACCCCTGTTCACTGGGGAGTTTCTTAGCGTATAATAGATGCGTGAAGCAAGGGTCAAAAAGGCAAGCGAGTCCAATCTGATATAAAGACTCCTTTTAGCAGATAGTTTAAAACCGCATAATGTACCTGTATGGTACTGGTTGCCCAATAGGAAGCTGCAACATCATTGATCGTGGCTTCCTATTGGTCAACACCGGCGGCCATGTTGAATTTGACATGAGGGAGCATCTGCATCTAGAAATGGAAGTATCTCAAGAACCAGTGAGTAACTGGAGCTGAGTATAATACTCAGCCCCCACCTCCCCCACCGCCCCGCCACTCCCCCACCGCTCTGCCCCCACCTCCCCCACCGCTCCAGTCCCAAGTATGCCCTAAAATCAAGAACAATGGGATGTTCCAAAAATGTGTCCACTCTACAAAATAAATGGAGTAGAACTAGGAGAAGTTGAGGACTATGTCTATCTCGGCCGGCAAATAACAATGGATGGGAACCTTTTGAATGAAATCAATAGGAGAATGAAGATGGGATGGAGGCATTAGGAAGATGGCCTGACATTCTCCTCCAAAGTCCTCTGATACAATGCAGAATTCATGGATGTGTAAATGAAGGCAAGCCATCCAGGTCCTGAGGCAGCAAAGTAGCCCCAAACCATCACACTCCCACCACTATGCTTGATAGATGGGATGAGGTTCTTCTGTTCAAACACAGTGTTTGATTTTCGCCAAACATAACGTTTCTCATTGAGGGCAAAAAGTTCAACATTTGACTCGTCTGTCCAGAGAACATTGTTCCAGAAGTCTTGTGGATCATCTATGTGATCTTTGGCGAATTTCAGACGGGCAGCAATGTTCTTTTTAGGGAGCAGTGGTTTCCTCCTGGCTATCCTTCCATGAATACCATTCTTGTTCAGTCTTTTTCTGATAGTTGAGTTATGAATACTCACATTAGACGTGGCGAGAGTGGCCTGCAGATCCTTGGATGTTACTTTGGGATTCTTTGTGACTTCCTGGATGATTTGCCAGTTTATTCTTGTGGAGATTTTGGTAGGACGACCGCTCCTGGGTAGAGTGACTGTGGTCTTGAACCTTATCCATTTATAGACTATCTGTCTGACAGTGGTTTGGTGGAGTCCCAAAACCTTAGAAATGGTTTTGTAACCGATGAGCATCAGTAACTGCTTTTCTGAGGTCCTCAAAGATTTATTTTGATGGCACGACGTGTTTCCACACACCTGTATGGTGAAAACCAAACGAACAAACTTTCTGATCTTATATAGGGTGGGACCTCCAAAACTCACCCCTGGAGATAGACCTAATTATTTAAACACCTGATTATAATAATCCCCTTTAATTTAGCTGATATAACCATTTGCACATACCCCGACTTTTAATTTCTCATTGTTGGCTAATTCATACATCATTTCGTTTCAAAAGACATGGAATTGGTTCATATAAATCCCATTTAATATTTAAGAAAAGACTGGTTTTGATTCAAGGCTGTTATCATGGAAAAACCATGGAATTTCCGTCATTATAATTGGAGTGCACAAACCTTTTCTCCCCACTGTGTGTGTCTGTGTGTATATATATATATATATATATATATATATACAATGTGTGTATACAATATTTCTTTTTATAGCACTAGCTGGCGGTGACAGACACATTACACAGGCGGCACACTTTATTTGAGTGCGGCTCATTCCGCAAGCCGGGATATGTCCCGGCTTGCGAGCCGCAACCCCTCGGCGTGCGGCGCGGTCACGCGTCATCGGGTGCCTGTGCCGCCTGTACGTGTGCCCAGAGCTCCCCGAGGGAGCCCTGGTGTCCCGCGGATGTGAGGACGGCGGAGGGACGTTCCGGGGGACCCGGTAGACCCGGAGAGGAGAGGGGGAAGCCCCGATCGGCGGGCCTCTCCTCCGAGGCTTCGGCGCGCGCCCGGGACATCCCGGCGCGCGCCAGGTTACTGTCGCGGCCGAGACCGGGCAAATGCTCAAGATTCCGAAGTGGAATATGCAAACACAAACTAAATAATGATGATAACGCATGGCAGCGTGGCAGCGTGGCAGCGTGGCAGCATGGCAGCATGGCAGCGATGGGGTTACCCACGACAATCACAGCCAAACGTAGAGCAAACGGAGAGCATTTTTTATACAGTCGTGGGCTGGTTGAGAATCACTCTGATTTTGTATTTACACTCAGAGCGTCTGCCGAAGGCTGATAAAACCAGGTCTTTTATTGGCTTGCGGAAGAGTTGTTTGGATCTCGTTGTGTTCGTCTAATCCCAATGTAGCCGGATATTATTGAAAATCTTAAAGGGATGGGGGTTTTCTTTTGCTTTAGCAGCAGCCTGAAACGTTAATGCTTTCGCCTCCTCCCAATACGTACGCATTGAAAATGCTTTTAGAAATAGAGCAGAGCTGCTGATTTTCTGAACGCCTCGGGGTGATAGGGGGAGAACAACGAGGTTGCTGCGGAGGCATCTTTTGGGGTTATTTCAGTAAACGCCCCCCCCCCAACACACGTAGAGACGAGAGACTTGTATATTCACTACATTCACATAATGATGCTGTCCAAAACACCTGAAGATGTTGGAGGTATTGTATTTATGTCTGCTTTTGGCTTCGGTGGTCTCGATGGCAACTGTTTGCAGCCATTTTATCTTATCCCTGGGACCCTTTTGTGCCTTGGTATCTCGGAAATTGAAAAATGGCGCAAAGATGTAGGGAACATGGTTTCAGCTCCCTTATTAAAGAGGCCGTGAAGCCTAGGAGAAGGTTTTAGTCCCATTCAGTTAATAGGGTCCGAAGAATGAGGGACCTGTTTTGGAGTTGAGCATCGTAAGAGGTGTGGTCATGATTTAAATCAGCTTTGAACTAAACATGTTATATGAGAGTCCAATCCCAAGCAAAGTATTCCAAAAAAAAGTCTGCAAGCCTACATCCAGCGTTATTACCCCGTTATCGTGGAATAACGTAAGAATGAAAGGGGTGAATATTACACGTGTTAAGGAGCCGGCGGTAAAACATGCGGCAATACCGTGCTAGCATTGGCTGCATGGGTCAGACTTTGGCACAAGTGTAAGACACAGTCATTTTCATATCTCCAAAACTAAACCAAAAAGTCCTCGTGGCGCAAGAATGACCAAATATACAGTGAAAATGTGCAAATAACCCAGTGAAAAATAACACTGAAAAACACACAATACTGTCACTTCATATGTAGAAATCCTCTGGTGCCAGTACTCTTGATTGACCTCATATGAAGAGAAGGATGCAAATGCAAAGGGTATAGTGCATTAACATTTACTGATGGTAACAAACAACACAGAAGGGAAAGGAAACAGACTCACACTTTCCCTGCTGGTAAGTAAGCAAGAAGTGACTTTGGGCGCACTTCAACCCTACTATTAGATCAGCCGTTCAGCGTGCAGACACACACGCACCCCGGTCTCCCCCGTCTGCGTCTTTCAACCGCGTTCGGAGTCCTCCGTGGGCTTGGCGCGTCACAGCCGTCTTAGCCGCCTCAGCCAATCTGGATCTCGCAGCAGGCAGTGTCGGGTTGGTACGGTGGCCGCAGAAAGTCAAAAAGGCCCAACGCGTTTCATCACAAGGACTTCATCTGGGGTCTCCAACCGAGCAGAGAAACATGAAAGGCGCTGGAATACATTGAATGGGATAGAGAAGGGTTACTGTCGGGAGACAGATCTGCCGTTCCACGTGTTATATGGTATTGTCCAAGTCAGCATCGGTTCTTTGATGGTACCAGGGATCTCATATCCCCCTCAATTTTAGCCATAAGCACGATCCTCCATATGCATTTTTGTCAACCACATTGATAGTAAGGATTGGCCACTTCCAAGCAACTGCTATAGAACCCCCGGTTGCTAAAAGGATATAGGAAATTCGTGTTTGATCACTTTTTGATATGTTGAAAAGGGGTCTCTGTTCATCGAGGCCGCCTGGGGGTCTTCTGGAGTTAAGTACTTGCCGAGAAGTTTGCTCATTCGGGAATATACTTAGTTACAAGGTTAAATACGACAGGGCATCTCCACCACGTATGATGTATGAAGCCAGCCTAACCACAGACCGTTGGAGGCTTGAGAAAAGTCATGTGTCTGCCCAAAATGTTACCCACCTACCCATCTTAAGCCTATCATGTCTACTCAGCTTGTTCACCCAATGACCATCTCATTTGCTCAACTCATCTTACCTGGGATCGTCTCGTGGACAATGGGGTATGTATCTATGTCTGTATACTGCACAGATGACTTCACCTCAAAAGGACTTTGCTTTTTTTGGCATTTATTCTTTTATGTGTTTTTTTGGTGTTCTTCTGAATAGTAGAGAGGATTATTTGTTCCTTATAATGATATCTGGATTTAGGGGACGTGTACCGCTCAGTGCAAAATTTTATATCTCTGTATTTTCAATTCCACAGACTGCTGAGACCCAATCAGTCCCCGATGAAGTGAGACTACACGCGAAACGCGTCAAAATTCCTGCGAACACCTGGGAATGCCAGACGAGCAGAGGACGCCTGGCTTTATCTCCCTTGACCTGCCGAGAAAGAGTGTGCACAAGCATTGACACCATCGAGGTGGAGACTTGGACCAATCAGCGGGGAGGGAGCAGACGAGCGCCCCGAGGCGTGCATATGGGCTGCACGCTTCCCAAAAAAGTGTGAGCGCTGATTTGCAACAGATGCGTTGCGAGCTGTTTACCACTTACCTTTTATCACCTGTCCTAGCATATCTGTTTGTGTCATCTACTGTATATTGACCGGGGCTCCATGTCCGTTATAAAAGATGGAAGAAGTTAGGGGAACGTTTCACAACGTAAAATTAGTTTAATACAGCAAATAAAAATCCCATGTTGTGAGCACATTCACATCTCAAACAGGTCTGCAACCCTGCCTTTCCCCATTATCTCTTAGCAAACCGTGCTTCCAGTGCAGCCAGGGATTCTGGGTAATGACATGCAAATGAGCACACAGTGTGTCACCTTTTTTATTTGCTGTACACTGTATGGCAGAGGTTTTTTTTTACCCACCGTAACTTATACGATGTTTCGTTTAATACCCATGTGTGGTAAATGTGTTTTTTTGCCACTTAAAGTCGGAATTTAAAGATATTCAGTTTAATGCATGGGCTGCAAAATTTGACTTGTTGCTGGTCATTTTCAAACCCGAGATTGCGCCAAATTCACCTGAAATATTATAAATACTTGGAAGAGAAATCGATGGTTTTGAAATCGTAAGCGAGAGGTCGCCAGCGAAAAGCAACTGCAGTTTTAAGGATGGCCGCCTATATCAGGGAGACCCGGTGGCTTCTATTTCCTCTCCCAGAATCCTTTGCTTGTCTTGTCCTCACTGCTTACTGCTGTCAGTACAATACAATGACATCATCAGCCTGGCATTAAATGCTTCTCATGATTCTATCTGCCATGATGTTCTATCCCGGGACAAAGGGATTTCCGGAGAAACTTTTTCCACCTCGAAGTTGACAAGGGGCCCTGCATTAATATGGGAACGACTAAGCCACTGTTTGAGCCACCTGTGCTGAAGCAGGAATATCCGTAAAAACCTGACCTGTTGGTGGCCCGTGAGCACTGGAGTTGACCAATGAGTGGGCCACTGTTTGAGCCACCTGTGCTGAAGCAGGAATATCCGTAAACACCTGACCTGTTGGTGGCCCGTCAGGACTTGAGTTGGCTACCCCTGCTCTAGCTAGTTGTCAATTTTCAGTTTAATTTATTATTGTGGTTTTAGCAAGTTCATAATTCCAGCAGCTAATTCTGCGCGCTCCGGTGTGTGCTGTGGTTGGGGTTTGCTATTATAAAGAGGCGCGGCAAAGATTAATACAGCAGTTTGGCTCTTGTCGTTTATCTCCGTGCTACTTGATTAGGATATTAACCACTTCACTTCGCCATGCGTTGCATGTTCCTCTGGCAGTGAAAGGGGTCAATGGGAGAAATTGAGTGTGAGTGTCAATAGGAGAAATTATATGGGGTAATAGGAGGAGTTAAAGGGAGTGGTTATATGGGGTAATAGGAGGAGTTAAAGGGAGTGGTTATATGGGGTAATAGAGGGAGTTAAAGGGAGTGGTTATATGGGGTAATAGGAGGAGTTATAGGGAGCGGTTATATGGGGTAATAGGAGGAGTTAAAGGGAGTGGTTATATGGGGTAATAGGAGGAGTTATAGGGAGCGGTTATATGGGGCAATAGGAGGAGTTATAGGGAGTTGTTATATGGGGTAATAGGAGGAGTTAAAGGGAGTGGTTATATGGGGTAATAGGAGGAGTTATAGGGAGTTGTTATATGGGGTAATAGGAGGAGTTAAAGGGAGTGGTTATATGGGGTAATAGGAGGAGTTATAGGGAGTTGTTATATGGGGTAATAGGAGGAGTTATAGGGAGCGGTTCTATTGGGTAATAAGAGGAGTTATAGGGAGCGGTTATATGGGGTTATAGGAGGAGTTATAGGGAGCGGTTATATGGGGCAATAGGAGGAGTTATAGGGAGTTGTTATATGGGGTAATAGGAGGAGTTAAAGGGAGTGGTTATATGGGGTAATAGGAGGAGTTATAGGGAGTTGTTATATGGGGTAATAGGAGGAGTTAAAGGGAGTGGTTATATGGGGTAATAGGAGGAGTTATAGGGAGTTGTTATATGGGGTAATAGGAGGAGTTATAGGGAGAGGTTATATGGGGTAATAGGAGGAGTTATAGGGAGTTGTTATATGGGGTAATAGGAGGAGTTAAAGGGAGTGGTTATATGGGGTAATAGGAGGAGTTATAGGGAGCGGTTATATGGGGTAATAGGAGGCGTTATAGGGAGCGGTTATATGGGGTAATAGGAGGAGTTATAGGGAGCGGTTATATGGGGTAATAGGAGGAGTTATAGGGAGCAGTTATATGGGGTAATAGGAGGAGATATAGAGAGCGGTTATATGGGGTAATAGGAGGAGTTATAGGGAGCGGTTATATGGGGTAATAGGAGGCGTTATAGGGAGCGGTTATATGGGGTAATAGGAGGAGTTATAGGGAGCGGTTATATGGGGTAATAGGAGGAGTTATAGGGAGCAGTGTGATGAATGCAATATGCGTCACTGCGCCGGGTTAGGGGAGAGTTGTGCCCCCACTTCACTACCTCGCTGGGAAAAAATGTTTCGAGGTTGGCCGGTCTGCTATAAATGTCAATCTGCTTTCATTTCTCTGCTCCGGCCTAAGCTGGATTTAAAACCAAATACTCGCAAGTTTAATAAGTACCAGAGAGCAATTACACTATACACAGTAATCCTACTTATTGCAACGTTGTATTAACCCTCTCAGCCCCAGAGGATCTCTCTGAAAATAGGATTCGCAAGCCCGATATATGAAAAGCACGGCAATTAGCACGGAACATACAATCAATGTATCCCTTCTGCTGCCAGGGATTACCCTATGCAGAGCGATTCCAGGTGCTGCCTTCTTCCTAAATCAGAAGCGGGTAACTCCAGTCTTCAAGAGCCACCAACAGGTCAGGTGTCCAGGATATCCCTGCTTCAGCACAGGTGGCTCAATCAGTGGCTCAGTCTTCGAAGTTCTTTCTGCTCTAATTGAACCAGAGTACCTTTGAAGTGACCATCCTTATCTTTGGGCATATCTTGTTAAATTGTATTTGTTTTAGGACCAAGGACACTTTAGGTGTAAACCCTCAAGGTTGCCCTAAAGTTAATCCAGGTGGTGGTGGCAAAATTGGGGTTCCGTGGGGTGTGATGACTTTTGGGGTGTGTGCTCATCTTAGTCCCCTGTGGGGAGGTGAGACAACAGGATGGTCAGATTTGGTGTTAACCACTTTCCCACACACACACCTCCACGTGGGCGAGACTGTAGGTGGGGCTGTAGTTGGCAAGAAAACTGCACACTACATAAAAATAACTAGCCAAAGATCCAAATGCAGAATATAGCAGGGAATTACAGTGAAGCTTCTAATTATACAGCATCCAAGACCAAATTTAGGAACGTATCCATGACCCTCCATCCCCTGGAACTTTCTACATGCTTCCTAAAATCCACAAGCCAGGCAACCCTGTCCGTCCCATTGACACTGTCACAGAAAATACTTCAAGACTCATTGAAACTATTCTAAAACCTCCGGTAACGACGACCAAAAGCTTTATCCAATATACCACAGACTTCATGAGCAGACCCCATAATTCAATCCTAGACACAATGGATGTCAGCTCACGATATACTAACATACCTCGCAAAGATGATATTGCTGCCTGCCACTCCCACAACTCAGCTCTCCCACACTGAACATTCCTCACCACGCTAAACTCGTAGATAAACATGGTCTTACTCCCAACGTCTTTGGTGACAAACACTTTCTGAACATTATGGGAACTGCCATGGGCACACAGATCTCACCACAAGGATGCCAACCTCTTTATGGCCAGCCTAGAGGAGGACTTTCTAAAAGTACAACAACACACCGACCCCTGATGTAACTCAGATACATAGATGATATTTAGCATCTGGACAAAAGATGAACAATCCCTTAGACCATTTCACACAGATATTCAACAGCTTTCACCCCTCTATAAATTTGACCTTGGAATATTTCACTACTACAGGTCATTTTATGAACTCTATAATCATCATAAAAGAAGATGGTTACATTAAAACTGTCATCAAAACCTAAAGACTGTCATGGATAACTACATAAAACCAACTTCCACCCCAGCTATACAAAAAAATCTGTCATTCTTAGGCCGCGGATAGAGTAGGCTCTCGCACAGTGGAGTGCATGGCGTCACACGCGCCTGTCGGCCGAGCGATCTGTGGCCTGTGAGCCACAGTGATGGGGAGGCGTGGCCGTGACATCACATGAGCGGTTCGCCCTCATTTTTATTTTATTTATTTATACTTAGAAAAATGTTTTACCAGGAAGTAATACACTGAGAGTTACCTCATACAGGGTTACATTAAAAGAACAGAGGTTTTACAGTCAATTCAAAGGGGAAAAAGTGGCTTGTGAGTTTCAGATTGAAATAAAGCAGCTTTAACATCACCAAACATCAGTGAACGGCAGCAAACGGCTCACACCCTTTGGCTGCCCTTCAGCTGCGCCAAAGGCTGTCCGCCTTTGGGGCAACGCAGATGTACACTGGGGTGGTTGAGATTCAATGCAGCTGAACCGCCCGCGTGACCCGGCCGTCGCGGGACAAACACAAAATTGTTTGTCTCGGAGTAAATCGGTCGCGCTTCATCGCTCACGCTTTCGCGCGCTCTATGGCCTGCCCCATAGCAGTACGGGCTTTTGTTTGCACCATCGCACGGAGTATGGACGCCGCCTCAGGCAGACCCTCAGACACAGCGGAATCTGCTCTAACACCAGCACAAGAGACGCGTCAAATGGCTTTGTAATGTCTTTACGGAGAGAGGACACTGAGCCGGGCAAAGTGACAGAGAAATGAAACGATACATGTATAAACTTAATAATGAATCATTTATTGATTACCAAAAATATTTGAATAAAGTATCACATCAAATTGCATATATATATATATATAAAAAAGAGATTTCAAGTCGAAAATATGAGAAGTATATAGTCACCACACGGATATCCCGAACAACGCTAGCGTTTCAGGGCCACCTTGCCTCTTCTTCAGGCACTTCTTGGGATATCCGTGTGATAACTATGTACCTGTCATATTTTCCACTTTAAAACTCTTTTTTTTGTATGGGCCATTATCTATGATACTTTATTAAAAAAAAAAATTCAACTCGTCATTGAGTTGGCAAGTTTATACTTGTACTTTTGGAAAATATTTTGAGGGCCGGTCTGGCTATTTTTTTGGTTTGTAATTTCCGTACCTTGTGGCGGGCGTACAGGCCCCGAGCGCCCGATAACATTATCATTGTAGGCGAGTGCAAGTTCTATTTTTGTATTTTGTGGAATCAGACGTTAAAAAAAGTTACGGTGGGCGAAAAAATGTGACACAAAAAACGTCAACCGTACAGTGTTCAGTAACTAAAAATCCCACTTGTCTCAGGCAGGTCTGCAACGCCTGTCTTTCTCCATTATCGCTTAGCAAACAGTGCTTCCACTGCAGCCAGGGATTCTGGGTAAGGACATGCAAATGAGTAAAGAGTGACACACTGTGAGTGCTAATTGGCATGTCATTACCCAGAATCCCTGGCTGCATTGGAAGCACTGTTTGCGAAGCGATAATGGGGAAAGACAGGGCTGAGACATGCAGATGCCCCACAAGTGGAATTTTTATGCACTGTACACTGTATTTTCTAGAGAAATGTAACGCGCCAAACAAGTCCCAAGAGAAAGGTTACTACAGTACAAAACTCAAATGCCAGTCTCCTAAAGGGTAACACAATGTGCAGGGAATCTGCTCTTCTCCAGGACTAATACAGATGTAACTAACTCTAAACTACATTATATATTCAACAATAGGCAACCATTCTATTATTACAATGAACTATTTCAATTGTTATTATTACAACTACTAATAATTCTTAGTTCGGTTATTCCACCCTAACACAAAACGCTATTTTTAAAGAGTAGTTCTCAGTTTTTGGCTCCGAGCCACTCGATGCTGGCTATTGTTCCTCTGTAAATACTCCGACTAGCTCCTAGCTCTTTCATTTAGACTCTAATGCCAGTTACAGAATCTGTTTATCAATAGGGTTTTAATGACTCTCCCCCCTTCAAACCCTGGATGTCCTCACAGGAAAGGAATGTGTAGTGGACGAAAAGTGGCATCGTCCCAGAATCCTTTGAGAACCCCACCAAATACCGAATGTTAATGACCTGTATTATTGGAGAACAATTCATGGTCTGTGACCAAAAAAACAGAAACTAATTACTTGGGAACTTTAATTGTTCTTTAATTACCAGGCCCCATTGTCATTTGGTAGAGAGGGACTTGTTTTGTTACAATATATTTACTAGAATCGCCTGGATCAGCGTCATTAGGGAGATGATAAAAAAAAAATAGAAGTTCATTTAACAACAAAGAAAATGAAAGGACTGGGTCTCCAGCACTTCATTTGACAAAAGTTTGGAAATACAGAGTTTAGGATTTGTTACTCAAAAATCTTCCTTATTTTGATTTACTATTATAAATTCATGCATTTCACAGCTTTGACATTACTTAAAATTTACAGGCTGTCAGGCTATATATAGTTTTATATATATATATATATATATATATATATATATATATATATATATATATATATACATACATATATATATATAGCAAATAAAATGATCACTTGTGAGCACATTCACATTTCTTAGGCAGGTCTGCACCCTGCCTTGCACCAGTATCCCCAGCATACAGTGCTTCCAGTGCAGCAAGGGATTCTGGGAAATGACAAGCAAATGAGCACTCAATGTGTCACCTTTTGTCTGAAAAACCATTGTTACATGGAGCCCATACAGTATAAGCCAATGCTCGCTGTTAACACAGCTTTAAAAAGCACAGCATGGGAATCCGATGCAAAGCCAGAGAAACCTCTCACAGACATGTTTCAACCTTAATGGGTAATACATACCTTAATACATATTTATATATATATAGATACACACACACGTGTGTATGTAAATATACACTATCAAGTTGCCCCGTTGAGAACGACATACGTAAATTATTACCGACATTGTAACAATCTCCCAGAAACCCCCTCGCTCACGAAATGTCACGTTGCAGGTTCCCCCGGATTTAACCTCTCACCGCTAACCTCTCTCGTCTCGTAGCTCCTGACTCTCCTGGAAAGATCCGACGGTTATTTCGCCGACGAGCGGCGGGACATGCCCCGCCCGTTCCACGGCGTGTCCCATGGAGCGCGGTCTCATTAGAAATTACCCAGAAATACTTACTTTTCTTGATCTCTCCCATTCATTATTAAGCACCAGGGGCGGCCAACTCCAGTCCTCAAGGGCCACCCACAGGTCAGGTTTTCAGGATATCCCTGCTTCAGCAGAGGTGGCTCAATCAACGGCTGCATCAACTGTGCTGAAGCAGGGATATCCTTAAAAAGTGACTTGTTGGTGGCCCTTGAGGACTGGAGTTGGCCAATGACGGAGCCACTGATTGAGCCACCTGTGCTGAAGCAGGGATAGCCTTAAAACTTGGCCAGTTGGTGGCCCTTGGGGGCTGGGAGTTGGCCACCCCTGATTAAGTAGATCAGCTCTCTGAACCTTTATAATGTACTCCCAGCATCCCGCGCGTTCTTTAAAAATCACGGGGGTTTTAGTAAAGACGCGGTTATCCCGACGTACTAAAATAATAACCCCCCCCATGGCGGGGACGCGTTTCACTCCTTGAGTGCCAGAGGTGTCGCTGGCGAATCCGGCACTCGTAGGGTTAAGATGGGGCCACGGGGATAAACGATTGTTTTTTCGTTGAAATGTCAAACCTTTTACATTTGAAAATGTACTTTTTTTTTTACCAGTCGCCAAAAAATTGACATTTTACATTTGAAAATTGGCATTTAAAAATGTGAAATCTTTTTTTTTTTTTTTAAGTGGGAATCCCAGTGCGAGCCGAGACGTGGACCAGGTGGGGTTTCCCCATTTGTGGGACTGCGGTGTCTTATGCCATAACATCACTTAGTAGATATGGCCCGTTGTCCCTGTATGTTTTGACCGTTGATTTCACACCAAGAACTGAGCCTGGGAAAACCGTACATCAGAAGCGGGACCGGTAACATTTGATGAGTTGCAGGGCCAAGGGAGCATTGTCATTTCATTTCAGATGCATATAACAATACGTACATTTTGCAACCAACTACTGTATATAACCTCTCCCCCCCCCTTCTCTCTCTTTCTCTTTCTCTCCCCCTTCTCTTTCTCTCTCCCCTTCTCTCTCTCTCCCCCATCTTTCTTTCTCTCTCCCCCTTCTCTCTCTCTCTCCCCCTCCCCCTTCTCTCTTTCTCACTCTCTTTCTCTCTCCCCTTCTCTCTCTCTCCCCCATCTCTCTTTCTCTCTCCCCCTTCTCTCTCTCTCCCCCTTCTCTCTTCCCCTTCTCTCTCCCCCTCTCTCTCTCCCCTTCTCTCTCTCCCTCCCCCGCTTCTCTCTCCCTCTCCCTCGCCCCCACTTCTCCCTCTCCCTCCCTTCTATCTCTCCCCCCTTCTCCCTCTCCTCTCCCCCCCCCCCACTTCTCCCTCTCCCCCCCCCCCTTCTCCCTCTCCTCTCTCTCGCCCCCCCCCCCGGTGCTCCAGGGGCCCATGTGAGTTCCGTTGCTGACTTATCGAGGCGCTAACCTAAGCTAATCCTCGAGGTGACAAGGGAGTTAAGAGGTGAGATCCTTTACAGGCCCGAGTTCATGTAGCTAATGTTAACTCACTTATTTCATGTTGCAAGTCACCTAGGCTGGAAAGGTCACCCCTTTAGGGGATGACTCAGTAGTAACACCTTCACTTTTCCTGCCCAGCTACAGGGGTGGGGAGAAGGTTATACATATTTGGGACCTGGATCTTTTTCCTTAGATCCGTGACGGAACCAGAGGAGAGGATCTCACCTGTAAATACGTTTATAGTTCTGTAAAAGGGTGGGTTAGCAACCTTTCTTGTTTTCTAGGTATGGGCAAGTCTCCCAGTATAGGGGCCCTTCAGACACTGCACTAAATCAGGATCCTGCCACAGTAGGAAGTGGGTCCTTCACATGGCTTCTCATTGGAGGAGACCTGGAAGAGTGTCTTGCGAATTGTTAGGAAAGGTGCCAGTTCTGTTTCTAAACCTGGAAACCGGTTCTGTGGCTGCTCTGAAATTCGGAATATTTAATAAAAGTTAAGAAAGTTCCTGGAGCCCCTCTTTCGTTTCTTGCTCAACACCCCAGCCCCGCACGAGGCCCCAGCACCCTGAGATACAAAGTAACCGCTGAGCATCACCTTCACACACAAGCGATTTCACTTTAGGAGATGGTGAAACATTTTGGTGTGGCACTTCTTCTATTGGCCAGACGGGCCGGGGCGCCAAAGTGCCACAGACCCATCGTCACATCGAAGTGCCTTTCGACGCTTGTAGATGCCTGAATGGCGCCACTTAGTAAACATGGGCCTTTACCTTTTGATCTATTGATTTTGGTTCCTTTTATTCTAATAAGGCATCAAAGCTTTCGGGATCTAACTGTAAACACCAAGTAGACAAAATAGGCACTCAGAGGCATCATTAAAAAAAGTGCAAAAAGTTGTATTCACAGCATCAACATTTCGGACCCTATAAGAGACCTTACTAATGATATATATATATATATATATATATATATATATATATATATATATATATATATATATATATATATATATATATATTTGTTGAACACAATGTGTCAACTCTTCAAAAAAATCAAATAAATGGAATAGAACTAGCAGAAGTCGAAGACTATGTCTACCTTGGCCAACAAGTAACAATGGGTGGGAACCTTGTGAATGAAATGAGTAGGAGAATAGAGATAGGATGGAGGCATTTGGGAGAAACAAGACAATCTTTCAAGGGAACCTTCCCACGGTGCCTCAAGAGGAAAGTGGTTGACCCGTGTATTCTGCACGAGCTCACGTATGGATGTAAAACTCGGACCCTAAATGGAAAGATAATTCAGAAGCTTCAAACACAAAGAAGTAGGGAGAGATACATGCTGGGTATTACCCGGAGAGACCGGGACAAGAATGAATGGGTTTGAAACCAAACAAAAGTCTGTGACGTCATCAGAGGTGAAGAAATTAAGATGGCATTGGGTGGGACATAGAGGAAATGACCATCGTTAATGACACAGATGGTACTCAACTAGATTCCAAGAAATATAAGAAAAGCAAGATGACGAGCAAAAGTAAGATGGGAGGGTGGGATGAGAAGAAGAGGCTGTAACCGCAGGACCTGGGAGATCATTGGGGAGGCTTCATCCAGCAGTGAGGAGACACGGGCTTGAGATCATGCGGGTATGTATGTATGCATGAATATCTTTATTTACTGTACTCCGCGCTTTCAAATGAGACAATACAATATACGGAATTATAATACCATAAGTGCAACAATAGGAAAGGAAATCCATGTCCCGGAGAGCTTACAATCTATGTGGTATGATGGGAGACTTACAGAGACAGCAGGTAAGGGAATAAGCGCAGTAGATGACAGTGCCTGGCCTTGATGGTGGGTAAGTGCAGGTTACAAGGAGCGACTGTGGAACAAAAAACCCTTCAGTGTCATATCATCCAATGATATCTCATAGGGGGAAAATAAATTTCTTCCTGACCCAAGAATTGGAAATCGGATTTCTCCCTGTATCAACATCCTTCCCATGTTTACTTATTTGGTATATCCCTGTATACCTTTCCTTTCTAAAAAGATGCCCAACCTTTTTTTGAACATATCTATTGTATCTGCCATCACAGTCTCCATGGGTAATGAATCCCACATTGTAACTGCCCTTACTGTAAAGAACCCTTTCCTTTGTTGCTGGTAAAATCTCCTTTCCTCCAACTTTAAGGGATGGCCCCGAGTCCTTTGTACTGCCCGTGGGATGAATAGTTCTTTTAAAAGATCCTTTTATTGTCCCAAATCTATCTGTATATAGTTATATTTGTGTCTATATATAGTGTGTGTGTGTGTGTGTTATGTATGTCTGCAATACCCCTCCTTTCCATCTAACTAAACACAACCCTAAACGACAGCACTTTCAACGAAACAATTATCCCCTCCCCGCTCCAAACCATTTAAAAGACTTTCGTTTAATTTCATTCCTTATTACTCTTAGGAGAATTTTTTTAAATTTGGTTTCTGTTCATAACGAAGGTACATTATGGAAAGCCGTTTTAGTTTAGCAGATACGGATCGTTTCCAAGAGAAATACTTCCACGTACTATTTTTCTCTCTCTCCCTTTTACTAAACATTCGAGGTTGACTGTTGCACGGTAGTTACATTGTGACATATCGGTACTCTTATCAGCCATAAACTCTGTTAATGGACTTTCAATTGCAAATCATGTTTAAAATATGCACTGCAGTGTGTTTTACCCAATATTTATTGTACTGTCTCTCCCATTACGGCGATTATTTTAGCTTTTAAACAGCAGTTTACAGAGGACTCGAATTTCAGCATTGTAGTTGCATGATTAGGAAGGCTTCATAGTCCTAATCCATTACACTAAGCAACGCTGATGCAAATGCCTTCATTTAACCTCTGCTACGCCAGACAGCCCAGCACGGTATACATATGTCCATTTCTATATTTATATGTCTATCTTTGTTAATATAGGTATATCACAGTTTTGCCATTTGGAACATTGATTTCTTTTGACTTTGGCAATGTATCGAAATGCGTTGGGTATGTTTCCCGGGGCTCGGTTAGTGATCTGAGGAGGTGCAGCAGTTAGGGGACATGCCCGATGACGGGGGGGGGGGAAGAGTGGGGACAAGTGTCCCGGGCCTGGCAGGGGGACAGGGTACGCGGATCCAGGAAGTCGGGCGCAACTTCTGTGATTTTCCGGACAACTTTGTCTGTTGGGCCCACAGCGAATTGTGCACATAATGGCTCCCTGAACACCGTTCAACAACCTAGGAGGGACTGACCCCTTAACCATGTCACTGCCATTAGTACACTGTGGCCCTAGGAGGGACTGACCCCTTAACCATGTCACTGCCATTAGTACACTGTGGCCCTAGGAGGGACTGACCCCTTAACCATGTCACTGCCATTAGTACACTGTGGCCCTAGGAGGGACTGACCCCTTAACCATGTCACTGCCATTAGTACAGTGTGGCCCTAGGAGGTACTGACCCCTTAACCATGTCACTGCCATTAGTACAGTGTGGCCCTAGGAGGGACTGACCCCTTAACCATGTCACTGCCATTAGTACAGTGTGGCCCTAGGAGGGACTGATCCCTTAAATATGTCACCATAAACGTATTCTCTGCAGTCGGGTGCTGTTAATTCCACGTGTAAATCTGGAGGTTTCTATCGATTCAGAGGAAATGTTCATGGGCTTCTGCTTGCGAAAAGTTTCAAAACCATTGGTATACAGCAGACGTGGCCAACTCCAGTCCCCAAGGGCCACCAACAGGTCAGGTTTTCAGGATATCCCTGCTTCAGCACAGTCTGCTCAATCAGTGGCTCAGTCTTCGACTGGTATACAGCATATGCAATTTCTGCTCACAGCACAATGGGAATGGGGTTTATTTGCGCTGATTTAGCCTCCCTCTTACACTGTATACGGAGATACTGTTTTAGTAGAAGGAGCGGTATCCACTATATTCAGTATATAAAGGAAGGTGACTTATTTTCTTTTCATCAAATCTATTTCCCCGAGCATTCGTAAATATGAAAACAAGGGCGGCGTGTCATCATTAAGGGTGAAAATCATAGTTATCCATCATCATAAGGTAGGTAGCAATTATAAGGGAAATATAGATTTATTTAACGTAGACGCCCACAATCTATACTGCTCGCTAATCGTCAAAACGAGAGGGTATTTTTTTGATTGGTTTGATTTGATTCACTTTATGTAATAATGTCTGTTACTTTTTCACATTGGTATCTAAAAATGTCTTAAAACAGAAGTTTTGGTGAATTTAAATGTTAAATATATATTAAGGCTATTTAAAGGGGCAGTCTGCGCTGAACTTAAATACATATATATATATATACATTTTTAAATATATGCAGCCTTTGATTACCTTTATTGAAAACAAATTACCTAAGCTGCCGATCGATTGGTTCTCCCGTGATCGATCAGAAAAATCGTGCTTCCCAGGGTTCATTAAATGGCCGCCTTTCAGTTTCAATCAACACTTCAGTCAGTGTAACTCAGCAGCTACAATGTATTCTTATATTACTAAGGTAACATTATCTATTGTTACAGTTTGCAGCTCTAACTGCTGGGAACATTGGCAACAAATGATCACAAACAGGAAAGTGTTACAAAGATCTTGCACTGCTGGGGAGGGGGCTAAACCTGCTATAGAAATCAAAGGATGCTCAGTATATTAACGCATTAAAAATGGAATTAAGAACTGAATTAAAAAAAAAATTATGTAAGCATTATCTAATACTACAGAATTAATTTATTTAAAAAAAAACACACACGTTACGTAGGTTATTGCAGGGATTGCTTCTTTAAAGAGTCAGTTCAATTTAGTGGTTCCAAAAAAAATGATATTTTTAAATAACGTATTAAAATAATTACTATCTTTCGATAGATTATAAGTATCTGTTTTATTTATTTCTATCTTGTGAAAAATGAATATGAATCAGTTGTTGATGGGAACACCGGATTTAATCAGGTCTGTTGTTTATCTGAGTGGTGAATAATGGCATGTATGTATGTATGTATGTATGTATGTATATGTATGTATGTACTGTATGTATATATGTATGTATATCTTTATTTATATAGCGCTATCAATGTACATAGCGCTTCACGGCAGTAACACACGTGACAATCGTATAAATAACAAATAATACAAATAACAGATCATGGGAAGAAGTGCTTCAGACATAAAAGTGACATTTAGGAAAAGGAGTCCCTGCCCCGAAGAGCTTACAATCTAATTGGTAGGTAGGAGGAACGTACAGAGACAGTGGCAGGGCGTTCTGGTAAGTGCGTCTACAGGGGGCCAAGGTTTATGTATGAGGCGTAAAGTATCAGCCACGGAGCTACTCGTATGCTTCGTTAAGCAGGTGGGTTTTAAGGTGGATAGAGAGGGTGCTAGTCTGGTGTTGAGGGGAAGGGCATTCCAGAGGTGTGGGGCAGTCAGTGAGAAAGGTTTAAGGCGGGAGAGAGCTTTAGATGCAAAGGGGGTAGAAAGAAGACATCCTTGAGCAGAGTCGGGATGGTGCATAGTGAGAAATTAGGGATTAAGGCTGAGATGTAAGGAGGTGCAGAGGAGTGTAAAGCTTTAAAAGTGAGCAGTAGAATTGAGTGCGAGATGCGGGATTTGATAGGAAGCCGGGAGAGTGATTTGAGCAGAGGAGACGCTGAGACAGATTTAGGAAAGAGTAGAGGGATTCTGGCAGCAGCGTTTAGGATAATATGACGGTGCTCGTCTCTAATCAGGAAGCGGACCCGCAGGGCAGAGGTAGGGACGCAGAATAACCGGCCAGAGCCCAGGGGCAGAGTCCTGTAAGAGTATTCGTAGTCGGTAAGCAGGCAGAGGTCAGGGCTGGCGGCAGTCGTGCAGAGTCCAGGCAACAGGCAAAAGGTCAGGGCATGCGGCAGAGGTGCAGAGTCCAGGCGACAGGCAAAAGGTCAGGGAATGCGGCAGAGTCCAGGCGACAGGCAAAAGGTCAGGGAATGCGGCAGTCGTGCAGAGTACAGGCAACAGGCAAAAGGTCAGGGAATGCGGCAGAGGTGCAGAGTCCAGGCGACAGGCAAAAGGTCAGGGAATGCGGCAGAGGTGCAGAGTCCAGGCGACAGGCAAAAGGTCAGGGCAGGCGGAAGGCAGCGAGGTCGGGGTCACGGTCTGGGATCAGCAACAGGGATTCCAAATAGGCGGAAGGGTAAATGCGTGACAGCGAAGATCAAACGGAGCTGCAGCAAACAGAACTTTGCTCAGCGACTCCCACCAGGAACTGCAGCCTAAGGCCTCGGGCATGGTCAGCATGAGGCACACTGCTGCTCGGCAGTGAGCCCCTGCAGCCGCAATGAGAGCGGCTTTAGCAGGGGCTCGCGCACGCTTGCGGAAGCGTGCGGAAGCGTAGGTCTTAAACAATTTTTAGTTTCTGCGCTCGCCGAAGCGCTGGGCCGGTCACGTGAGCGGTTCGCCCAATGAGGGCGAACCAGCTCCGTGACGTCACAGACCCCCCCCCCCCCCCCCTGACACGCCCTCGGACGGCACGCGGTCTAAGGCCAGGGAAAGCACCCGCTTTCCCTCAGCCTCAGCGTGCCTCCGCCCGGCTGGATTCACCCTGGACGCAGCTAGCACTGAGCGCGCGGCGCTTGCCGAGTTCACTTTGTGCAAAGTGTGAGAGGAGAATGTGAGGGAGGGGTCGAGCGTGACCCGTAAGCAGCTTTCTTGTGCTACCGGGTGTAGGATGGTGCTTCCAACAATAATGTACAAGGAGGTAGTAGGGCCAGGTTTGGGAGGAAATATTAGGAGCATGACGAAGCTAACAATGTTAATGACTTTACACTGATGTGTCCTATTTATAAAGTGACGCTAAAGGCAATTTTGGCGATAAACTGACACACAAAAGAGTACCAAATTGAGGTGTCTCGGTGCACCAATGTTTACAACCGATTTTGATGTGTTAACAAAGAAAAAAAAGGTGTTGCGGGTGGAGCTAGAGGCGGCGTTTGGATACAGTCGGTGGCGCCCCTATGCAAATGATACGAATACCAAAACGACAAGCTTGGACCAAGAAACGCGTCAGAATATTCCGATAAGTTGTTCTTGGCGTAAAAGACAAATGGTAGGAGGCGAAATCGATTCTCAATGCGTTTATATGTACGAACGTGACGCGCGCTGTACAACGATCGGGAAACGGGCCCCAAACAGCCGAACATGAATAATGACACCAACATATACCGTGACTTATTTTAGACGAGAAGCAGATTTGTTGGGGCGCAATGTTCTCTTTTGATTTGGATTTCCAAAAATAATTCTTTGTACATAGATCCCTGTGTGTTTTAGTCATAAGATAATTTGCACATTCCCCCCCTACCCCCAAAATCCGTTTCGCAGTGTAAAATCCGTAAACGGATTTGGTCGATTTGAATCCGCGTGGATGCATGAAAAACCGCCATTGGATACAACTCGTGCACGGATTTGTGGAATCCCATCCGTTTATTCAACAACACTTTGGCAGATTCTTCAAAATCCGCTGGCGGGTTGCTGAATCCGCGGAGTGTATTGACAATAGTAAAAATCGGGAATCGCCTTTTTTGAGGTTGATCCACTGGAACCAATGGAACAAAGGAACCGGCCGATCCGCTGCAAATCCAAATTCGCCCCCAAAATTCGTCCATCTCTACTGGAGTGTGTTGGATGTAGCATTGGTCTCTGCTTCCTCCGCAGGTGTATAAGTGCGTGGTTAAGACCTGTCCCCACACCTCGCAGAAGCTGGATCAGTTCCTGGAGCACATGAAGACCCAACAGGACGAGATGACCTATCGCTGTCCCTCTGGTGGCAAGGACAATTCTCAGAAGTCGAATTGCAATCCGGAAGAGGCTTCCCGCATGGTAGCAGCGGTCACATGAAACAGAGGTTCTACTTGAGTGACTGGGTATATTCTGCCCAGTACTTGGCCGATGTCAAACCGAATAGGGTGGGGCGAAATATTCTGGATGAACACTGTGAACCGAAGAGGAAGTGAAGACTTCCACGTCTTCATTTCTGGCACCACTTTGAACCTTCTCTTCGCATCCTCTGCAGGGGTGGTTTCCAGTGAGAAGTACCAGTCCTTTTCCTCACGGGCAGGGTAGTTAAGTACAGCCGCCATATGTCTCACTCCCCCTGGTGGAATCTCTGTCACCCACTTCTCAAGGTTGAAGAACTGTCCAAACCCTTCTTGGGCACAAATCCGGTAGCACTCTTCCTTGAAGTCAGGATGAATCCAGAAGGACGACAAGGGTAATTCCACAGCTTCTTTAAGATACGCCCAGATCCAAAATCGCACCACATCGGCATTGGTCCCTAGTATGACGGGGGAATTCGGATGTTCCCTGGGTTCAAGACACACCAACGCTTCCACTTCCATGGGGTGAGTCTTGTTGGTGTTAAGCTGCGGTATATCCAGCCTCACTTGAATCACTCCGTCGATGGGGTAGTCTTCGCTACTGAAGCCCCATAATGTAATCTTCTCCACTGACTGCAGAGGCAGATGCTGGAGGTGCAGGTCATAGAAAGATCAGTAGATGATCGTCACCTGAGAACCAGTGTCCAGCAAAGTGGGGGCATAGATTCCCTCAACTAGTACTCGTACTATGGCCACAGGTCCTACTCGGTTACAGGCATCCTGTTGGGGCTCCTTTTCATGACAAGCCACGGGGCCACTGTCTGATGAGGTGGAAGGCCGCTCTGCAAGGTGGACGGTGAATGCCAGGGCTCCGGGAGTGGGTGTCACGGGAGATCAGGTACTTTTTACACCATTTATATATTAGAGTTTCCATCATATCCCCCTCTCCCTTCTCCCCTCTAAGCTGCACATATTAACCCTTTATATATGTGACAGTTTCTCTCATATCCCCCTCTCCCTTCTCCCTTCTAAGCTGCACATATTAACCCTTTATATATGGGACAGTTTCTCTCATATCCCCCTCTCCTCTAAGCTGCACATATTAATCCTTTATATATGGGACAGTTTCTCTCATATCCCCTCTCTCCTCTGAGCTGCACATATTAACCCTAAGGAAACCCGCCTATATGTCCCACTAAATCGTGCAAATTGGCTTTTCTGATTCTCTAGCTCTGAAATCCCATTTTCAGTTGCTTGAAAAGGAACACAGACTTCGAACAAACTTCTACAGGAAAATAAAATGTATCTACCCAATAAATGTCACGGCAGCACTAAATGGTACTTTGTGAGCGTTTGAGTGAGCTAAAAATATTTCCATTTGGTACGGGCTGCAGATTGAAAGTCAGCTTTGATGGCCATAACTCAGTAACTCAGGGGTTCTCCACTCCAGTCCTCAAGACCCCCCCAACAGGTCAGGTTTTCAGGATATCCATGCTTCAGCACAGGCAGCTCAATCAGTCCTTGCTTCAGCACAGGTGGCTCAATCTGTCCCTGCTTCAGCACAGGGGGCAAAATCAGTCGCTGCTACAGCACAAGTGGCTCAATCAGAGGCTCAGTCTTCGTTTTGAAGCTGGTATACCCTTAAAACCAGACTTGTTGGGGTTGGGGGGATGGGGGCTGTCTGAGGACTGGAGTCAGGGCCGCCAACTGGGGGGGACAGAGAACACTGGCGTCCCGGGCCCCGTGAGTCAGGGGGGCCCGGCCATGCCCGCTAAATTAAAAAAAACTTTTTTTTTTTAAATGGCGGCGATTCTTCCGCGCGCATGCGCAAGCAGGGTATCCGTCTTGCTGCCTATGGGCTCCCCGTTCACCCCCCGCTCCCATCCCTCGGCTCCCAACGTGGGACGGAGGGGATGTGCCATGGGATTACCCTGCGCGCGCGCCAACCTAACTTCCCCCGCGCGCGCCAATGGGAGCCGTCTTAACATATGGGCACGCGCTGGACAGTTGCCCCACAGCATAGGGGGGCCCCACGCGCCTGGCCCATGCGTGCCCACCATAGGGTTGCCAGGTGTCCGGCGAGCGTTAAGTGCTGAGAGGGCGGAGGCAGTGAGAGAGCGGACCGGGACGGTGGCTGGGCAGAGCAAGGAGGACTGGTGTGCTGTCCCTGATTGGAGGAGAGGACAGCCAACCAGAGGACAACAGGGGCGGAGCCCAGACCCCGGCGGGCCAGAGACATGTTCTGTGCTGTCTGTGTCCTGCAGGAGATAAGGTAAGGTCAATGTGGGGGGATATTTTATATGTATAGGGGTGGTGGAGGGATATTTAATATGTATAGGGGTGGTGGGGGTATATTTAATATGTATGGGGGTGGTGGGGGGATATTTTATAAGTATAGGGGTGATGGGGGGATATTTAATATGTATGGGGGTGGTGGGGGTATATTTTTATATGTATGGGGGGGGTGGGGTATATTTTTATATGTATGGGGGTGGTGGGGGTATATTTTTATATGTATGGGGGTGGTGGGGGTATATTTTTATATGTATGGGGGTGGTGGGGTATAGTTTTATATGTATGGGGGTGGTGGGGGTATATTTTTATATGTATGGGGGTGGTGGGGGTATATTTTTATATGTATGGGGGTGGTGGGGGTATAT
Source organism: Ascaphus truei (assembly GCF_040206685.1). NCBI lineage: Eukaryota > Metazoa > Chordata > Amphibia > Anura > Ascaphidae > Ascaphus > Ascaphus truei. The sequence goes on from NC_134497.1 coordinate 21,367,049, forward strand.
TTTTATATGAATGGGGGTGGTGGGGGGTATATTTAATATGTATGGGGGTGGTAGGGGTATATTTAATATATATGGGGGTGGTAGGGTTATATTTAATATGTATGGGGGTGGTAGGGGTATATTTAATATATATATGGGGGTGGTAGGGGTATATTTAATATATATGGGGGTGGTAGGGTTATATTTAATATGTATGGGGGTGGTAGGGGTATATTTAATATATATGGGGGTGGTAGGGTTATATTTAATATGTATGGGGGTGGTAGGGGTATATTTAATATATATATGGGGGTGGTAGGGCTATATTTTATATGTATTGGGGAGGTGTTTTTTTATATATGTATTGGGGGCGTCGCAACTTTTACCATTGTGTCCAGTGTTTTTGGACAAGCCATCTGGCAACCCTACCCACCAATGCTAAAAATGTAAAATCTCCATTCTAAGTCTAGCTAGGAGGGCTCGCTCTCTCCCCGCCGCGGCGCCCGGCACCCCGGCTCGCTCTCCCCCCACCCGGCACTCCGGCTCGCTCTCCCCCCGCCCGGAAGTGAAACCCTGGCTCCGCTCGCTCTCCCCCGCCCGGAAGTAGAACCCTGGCTTCGCTCACACTCCCCCGCCCGGAAGTAGAACCCTGGTTCCGCTCTCTCGCTCTTCGCCCGCCCGGCACCCCGGCTCGTGTCACAACCGCTCGCAGCGTAGCAGTGCAGCACTTCCGGTGCCTGCTGCTGCTAGTGAGCGCGTGGGAGGCTGGGAGCGACAGTCTGCGTAGGTTAGAAGTATATACCAGTGACTGTCTTTATTGTGATATTTCTTCAGATAAAAAAGGGGGTACAGGTTGAGTTTTTTCACTGTACAGTACTGCAGTTATAGCAAACTGATGTTTCTCTTGTTACATAGTTACATAGTTACATAGTAGATGAGGTTGAAGAAAGACGTATGTCCATCAAGTTCAACCTATGCTCAATTTAGACAACAGATACTTTATCCTATATCTATACTTTTATATCAAACAAAAAACCCCATTAAGGGGAAAAATAAATTCCTTCCTGACTCCAATAATTGGCAATCGGATTAATCCCTGGATCAACATCCTTCCCATGTATACTTATTTGGTATATCCCTGTATACCTTTCCCATCTAAAAAGATGTCCAACCTTTTTTTGAACAAATCTCTTGTATCTGCCATCACTGTCTCCATGGGTAATGAATCCCATACTATAACTGCCCTTACTGTAAATAACCCTTTCCTTTGTTGCTGGTGAAATTTCCTTTCCTCCAACCTTAAGGGATGGCCCCGAGTCCTTTGTACTGCCCGTGGGATGAATAGTTCTTTTGAAAGCTCCTTGTATTGTCCCTGAATATATTTGTATATAGTTACATAGTTACATAGTAGATGAGGTTGAAAAAAGATGTACGTCCATCAAGTTCAACCTATGCTAAATTTAGACAACAGATACTTTATTATATATCTATACTTACTTATTGATCCAGGGGAAGGCAAACAAAAAACCCTTCAGTGTCATATCATCCAATGATATCTCATAGGGGGGAAATAAATTTCTTCCTGACCCAAGAATTGGCAATTGGATTAATCCCTGGATCAACATCCTTCCCATGTATACTTATTTGGTATATCCCTGTATACCTTTCCCATCTAAAAAGATGTCCAACCTTTTTTTGAACAAATCTATTGTATGTGCCATCACAGTCTCCATGGGTAATGAATTCCATGGATTGGCGCGCGAGGTTTGGCCCCAGCGCCAGGTTCTGATACCTCGATGCCATCCTACTATCTAATCTCATCCCTAGGACCTTCCAAGGGGAATTACAGGGGGAGAGTTTGTTTAATGTGGTAATAATGAAAGTGTGTGTGTGTGTGTGATTGGGAACAGCAGGATAGCTATCAAATGTGATAGAAGGATTAATCCCTGGATCAACATCCTTCCCATGTAGAGGACAAAAGAGAGGTGCACCCGCTCAACCTAGTGTGACCACTTGGGTCACTAGTACAGACTGGTGCAAAAGGGCAGGGAAGGTAATCAAAACGTAAGACACTACATACAGATAAGGCACTATAGATGCACTCAAAATCTGAGGAGGGAGAGCACCCTAATAAATAAGCAACACAACAGAAGAAATCTGGACCAAACCAGAGATTTGATGTATAAATATGCTTTATTATTGAAAATAAAATGGTTGGTACCGGAACATATAGTGAATGAGGTGAACTGAATGCAAAAAAAGTGCTAGTAGGCAAAAAAAAGGCATTTTGGGACACAGGAACAGGCTTCTGGGGTCCATACCCCACATAATACTTAGCAGTGCAGCGACTCCATCTGCCGTAGGCTCCAGGAATATGGAGATGATCTCCCACGGTAGAACTTGTACCTCTCTCCCCAGTTAGATCACACACCAGGTAGGAGGTATATTGCAAACAGGAACGGTTACTACACACTTTGCAGTAACACAACAGCTACTCAGCAGTCTTCTGCCGGATACAGTCTCTTTAGATCAGCTCTCACTAGAGATGGTCCCTGGACTGCCACTACAGGCCAAGGGCACCCGCAGCCGTCCTAGCTCTTCCCCACCTCCCTAGCGGAGGCAGAGGTATAGGTTCACACTCACTCCTCCCCACAGGGAAGAGCACATGGGAAGGCCCCAATCTCAGGCTCCCAATGTGTGACCTGCCTTCCTCAGAGAGAATGAACAACCCCTAACTTTAGGGCGGTACTGCCTTTAAGTACAGCCAGGAAGAGTGCACCCTGTCTGTCCCATGATTGGAAAAGCTAAGACAGGATGTCACCGCCTCCTGCTGTCACTCAACTGCATCACCTTGAAGGGGAAAACCCCATAGCAACTACTGGCAGCCTGATGTACCAGGGTTTACTGCCAGGAGTAGGGCAGTAGGGTGACCCTGCTACATGCACCTCTGCACACATCTTTTACAATGACTAAGGGGTCCCCATTGGAAACACGGGACAACATGGGGACACTTCTGATTAACAGTGATGTCCACTGCGAGACATTTGGGTTTTGTGCAGGGCTGGTGAGTGGTTAGCGAACTCAACACCCTTCAACTGCGTTATACGCCGCGGACTCAGGGACCCGCACCCTCCTCCCCCCCTCGCTTCTCACGCCGCCGTGGCTGCTCCTTGTGTGGGCGCCAAACCCTTTATGGGACCCACTCCAAAGCTGAGAGATGCAGCGGTCTCCGGGTCGGGACATTGTGGGCACCTTTACTAAGTGCAGCGCAGTATCGCACCTTAAATCTCATGCCGTTGAATGGGCCTGACGGTTTAGCACCGCTTAGTAAACGGGGCCCAGTTTTGACCATATGGAGCTGTGATGTCCCTTACGAATATAGGCCTGTGACACAATTATTATACACAGTGACATGGCTGAAGCTTGTCCCTCCACCAGTTATAATTACTACTCGCTCTATTTAAAGGGACAGTTTAATGTGGCCGGTCAAAAAAACCCTTGCATACTTTGCATTGACTTTCTCTTCCTCATCCTAAATAACAGGTTACCTTGTGAAATAATGTCATCGTTTTCTGTTGTGCAGCCGTGTTTTTCCCTCTGGGACCTATTAAAGATGGTCGCCACTGTGAGTTTTCTGACAACGGGAATGTCTGCCACATCGTTTCCTCGGGTAGTACGAGTTCCCGGAGAGTGCTGGACAAAACCTCAAGGCCCATTGCCGCTAAGTAGAGCTGCTCCAGATGAGGGGGGGAGGGGGGGATATTCCCGTAGCGGCAAGTTTGTCCACGTCGAACCTTGTGCTGTTTTGTTTGGGCGCGGGATAAACCCGACGTCGCCAGTATCACCGCAAAGCGGCCAAAAATAACGAGAAAACGTCAATGACACGAATTAAACAAATAATTCAGGAAAGAAATGGAGTTTGTGGCAGCTTTTGCTCCGTAGTGTTATAAAAATAATAATCATTATGCGCATACAATGGTGTGTTTAATAAGGCAGCTAATTAGGGATTGGGCCTTTGAATTGCCATTTAATGAGACTATCAGGCATGTCCTGTATGTGTGTCATTATATTTACAGTATACAAGGGTAAAAATGGTTGTAGCAACGTAGATGATGAGTTAGACTAGGGGCGGCGAACTCCAGCCCTCAAGGGCCACCAACAGCACAGGTTTTCAGGATACCCCTGCTTCAGCACAGGGGACTCCATCAGTGGCTCAGTGATTGTGACTCTAGACCAGGGGTGGTCAACTCAGTCCTCAAGGGCCACCAACAGGACAGGTTTTCAGGATACCCCTGCTTCAGCACTGGTGTCTATGCTGGAACCACAGGGAAATATGCTGGATAATATATGGTCAGACAGCTTAACTAGTTTCCGTTTACAAGCACCACAAGTTCTATAAGTTTTCTTCACTTTATTGAACAGCAGCAGATCACAGATATACTGGTAGATGGTGTAGTGAGAGAGAGTTTGTCTGCAATAATAGTGCTTGATAGTAAGGACAAAAAAGTAAAAACGATGCTTCTTACAGGGAACTGAGGGCATAGGTAGTGCCTGCTAGCCTGCTGAGGTGAAAAGAAAGCAAAATGGAGGCTCCTCACAGGAACGGAGCCTGGGCTAAGGAAACTGTGAATACAGGCAGGGGTGAGTGGAACAGTTCACTATGCCAGGGGAATAACAGGGGTAGTCGTGGCAACCGCTGCAGGAGGCTAGGAGATAAAGAAACTAATGTATCCAAATCGCCTGCACAGGGAATAATAACTGCAGGGAAAGTATTACATAAAGGGCCAGCAGGCAGAGCTGCAAAAAGGGAAAGGGGACAGAACTCTGATTCTAGTTCCAGGACACTCCCCATCTGGTATCTGGAGATACCACTATATAACTAACTATGTGGAGCATGTGTGAATACATGACAAATATAACATCACATTCATAAACAATGCTTAAGTCCATATCCACATAGCGATGAGATACCGGCCGGTATCCCTGGGTTCAAAAGTCCTTTGGCCAAGGTCCTTAGGCAAAGGATGCCGGGTGGATACACCGCTCCAGGCTAGCTGGTTGCACCACAATGTCTTTCAGAGTCCATAGAACTGGTGGTCCGTTCTTCTTTGTTATAATCCGATTTGGGCATTAAGAGGATAATCTCTGTAATGGGCCTTAAAAAGGTTTTAGCAATTCCTCATTGGGTCACTCTCACTTCTACCTTGCGGACCTATTCATCTTCGCTTGGGATGGTTTTGATAATAAGTCCCATAGGCCATTCGTTTCTCGTCACCTGTCTATTTTTCAATAGAACAACATCTCCTTCTTGGATATCTGGTTTAACAGTTTGCCATTTATGGCGTTCCTGAAGTGTCACGAGATATTCGCGTCTACAGCGTTCCCAAAATGTGTTGGCCAAGCGCTGCACCTGTCTCCACTGTCGTTTGTACATATCTTTAGAACTGAAATCTTCAACTGGGGTGGGGATGTTCCCTACTTTCTGAGTTAGGAGCATTGCTGGTGTCAGAATACTTGGCGATTCTGGATCTGTTGACACTGGAATCAAAGGCCTAGCATTAATTATCGCTGATATTTAGGCCATAAATGTGGTTAAGACTTCGTGGGTGAGTCGAGTCAAATCAGTTTTCAGCATCATAGAGTCCAAAATACGCCGGACCACCCCGATCATGCGTTCCCATGCTCCACCCATGTGAGAGGAGTGAGGAGAGTTGACTGTCCACGTACACTATTGGTCGCGCAGGTATCTCTGGATACTGTTGCCTCTATCATCTTTAGTGTCTATTTGTAATTCCTTACATGCTCCAACAAAATTGGTGCCGCAGTCGGAGCGTATTTGTTGAACTGGTCCTCTGACTGCAAAGAATCTTCTGAGGGCATTTATGAAGCTTGAAGTGTCCATAGATTCTATGATCTCGATGTGTATTGCTCGCGTACTCATGCAGGTGAAGAGTACCGCCCATCGTTTACTGTTTGCTAGTCCGTCCCTCGTTCTACGTGAGATGACCATCCAGGGTCCAAATACATAGAGTCCTACACAGGTAAAGGGGGGTTCTGTATTAAGTCTGTCGATAGGTAAGTCTGCCATCCTTTGGTCTTGGCTTTTGCCTCGCAACATTCGGCACCTAACACATTTGTGGAGATTGCTGGCCACGCACCTTTTCATACCAACGACCCAAATGCCTACTGCCCTGATAGCGCATTAAGTGAAGTGTCGTCCCTGATGCATGACATGTTCATGGTAGTAGCGCACCAACAAAGTGGCGATGTGATGCCGCCCAGGGATGATAAGTGGATTGCTTTCCTCCCTGCTTAGTTAGGACTTGTTGAGGCGGCCTCCTATTCTCATAAGGCCGTCATCGTCGATGAAGGGATTTAACTTTCAAAGTGGGCTGTTTTTAGGGATGCTCTTCCCTCCACGAATAAAACTGATCTCCTCCGCAAACGTCTCTTTCTGAACATGACGGAGAACAGTTTCCTTTGCCGTTGTAACTTCGTCCATAGTGCGCAACTCTGTGCAGATGTGCCAGTTGGTCATTTTACCACCTGGTGTCTGGCGGAAGGAGATAGCTATGTGCCTCAGATGGGCTACTGCTCGCAGGAGGGCTGTCCACCTTGAGAAGCGATGGAATCGGCATGATAAGAATGCGTTTCTGTGCAGCACATTCGTGAGTAACACGGATACTTGAGGCCTTATCTCCGTGTCCTTCTCAGGATCCACGAGTTCAAAATCGTCAACTGGGTTTGATGGCGTTTCCGCGGGCTGCGTAAGAAACATTGGTCCTGTGAGCCACGACGTGTTCTGCAGTTGCGCTGCGGGTACTGATCTTGTGGCATGGTCTGCAGAATTTTGGTCTGTGGGCACATGGTGCCATTGTTCTGGTTGGGTTGACTTCCTGATTGTTTCTACACGGTTGGCCACGTATACGTACAATCTTCTTTTCTTGTTACATATGTAACCCAGTACCACCTTGCTACCTGTGTAGAATCTAACAGCATCTGGTTCGCAGTCCATCTCGTTTTCGATGAGTTCGGCCAGTTCTACTGCTAATACTGCGCCACATAGTCGAGTCTGGGGATAGTGTGGTCGGGTTGTGGCGCCAGTTTAGCTTTGCCAAGGATAAACCTGATATGGTAACTTCCACCCACGTCCGTGATTTTTAAGTAGGCCACCGCTGCTATGGCCTTAGTAGAGGCATCTGAGAACATGCAAAGCTGTTTGCTGTGTGCAGCGGTGAGAGATATAGGTGAGTAGGGGCGTGGGATCTGAAGTTGTTCTAGGGTCTTCAAAGAATCCTTCCACGTTTCCCACTCTTTCCATCTTTCTGGAGGTAGTGGGGTGTCCCAGTCCAGCTTCTCGAAGGACATTTCTCTGAGAAGAGACTTCCCTTGTATAGTGACTGGAGCTACGAATCCTAGCGGATCGTAAAGATTGTTAACCGTGGACAGGACTCCGTGTCGGGTGTAGGATTTTTCCCTCGATGGATACCTGGAACGTGAATGTGTCTGTTTTAAGATTGCAGCTTATCCCCAGACTCCGCTGTATGGGAGGCGTGTCGGTCCCCAGATCCAAATTCTTGAGATCGTTTGCGTGATCATCTGCGTGGAACGCCTTCATCACTATGGCACTATTGGAGGCTATTTTGTGCAATCTTAGGTTGGCGTTTGCTAACATCTTTTGTGTCCTTTGGAGTAGGTCTATGGCTTCTTCTTCGGTGGGGACTGATTTCAACCCATCGTCCACATAGAAGTCTCTTTCGACGAAGTTCCTCGCATCTTTCCCGAACTCTGCTTCTCCGTCTTGAGCCGTTCTTCTGAGGCCGTAGGCAGTCACCGCAGGTGATGGGGCTGTTACCGAAGACATGTACTTTCATGCGGTACTCTATGATTTCGTCCTCTATGTCGTCATTCTGGTACCACAGGAATCTTAGGTAGTTACGGTTGTCTTCTCGCACGAGGAAGCAGTGGAACATCTGTTGAATGTCTGCCGTTATGGCAATTGGCTCCTTGCAGAAGCGGATCAACACTCCCAGAAGACTGTTTGTCAGGTCCGGCCCGGTGAGGAGAACATCGTTTAGGGAGACTCCCTGGTGCTGAGCACTGGAATCGAATACCACTCGAATTTGGCCAGGCTTCTGGGGGTGGTAGACGCCAAATGACGGGAGGTACCAGCATTCTTCGCCTTCTTTCAGTGGTGGCGCCGATTCTGCATGACCAATGAGGAAGATCTTCTGCATGAAGGCCACAAAGTGTTTCTTGGTCTCCGGTTTCCTTTGTAGGTTATGGCGGAGCGAAGTGAGCCTAGACATGGCGTGGTCTCTGTTGTTTGGGAGGCGTCTTCTTGGTGAGCGGAATGGTAACGGGGCCACCCAACTGCCTAATTCATCCTTGAAGAGCTCCTTATCCATTAACCTCAGGAATTCTCTATCCTCCACCGATGGCGCCTGTTTGTCATCTTCCTTTGTTGTCTGGAATGCTGTGCGCCCTAAGTCATCGGTGTATTTGTTTGCCACAAACGCATCTCCATATATCCTTTTGGTCTCGAACTTCTCTTGGACCTGGAAGTGGTTCTGACATGGTTTGAAGCGAGATGCACGACCGTTCTCCAACAGTTTTGTTCGTAGGGCGTCTACGTTGTCGGGTCCGCGTATCCTGTCTATGCACACTTCTCCCGCTACCACCCATCCTAGACCGAGCCTTTGAGCGCTTGGAGCGTTATGTCCCCCGTTTCGCTGTTCGCGGATCTTGTGTGCTCTCATGATGTCCCTGCCAAGTAGCAGCAAGATCTGGGCGCCTTCGTCTAGTGGTGGGATGCGATCGGCAATAGCTTTGAGATGAGGGTGGTGTTGCGCTACGTCTCGTGTGGGGATTTCGTTCCTATCTTCCGCCATGTGATTGCACTCGATGAGTGTGGGAAGGGGCATTTTCACTTTGCCGTCCACTGAGCATATGGTGTAGCCGTTCACTCTCCTCCCTGTAGTTTCCATTCGCCTTGCGCACGTTCTGAGCGTGTAAGGAGAGGCGCTGTCTTGTATGTTGAACATGTCGAAGAATTCTGACCTGACCAACGACCGGTTTCTCTGGTCGTCGATGATAGCATACATCCTTTCAGCGCTTTCAGGTTGTCCCTCTGGGTGCACTGCTAGAAGACATATTTTAGAGCAAGATCTACCATCGATTCCTTCGCCACATACCTCTGTGCATTTGGACGCTACCGATGTGGGGGGCGTTTCTCCCTCTTCTTCCTCCCCGCCCTGCTTTGTCGTAGGGTTAGGGGCCTTGCTAGATTTGGGCTTCATAGTCTCTGGGTGTAAAGCGGCTATGTGCCTGTCACTATTGCACTCTGTGCATTTCATAGCTTCTTTGCAGTCCTTGAATAAATGAGCTGTGGAAGCACAACATCTGAAACAAGCTCCCCATTCCCTGAGTAAGTTCTTCCGCTCCTCTATGGGCTTCATTCTGAATCCGATACACTCGTTAAGCGGATGCGGCCTTTTGTGTATGGGACATTCTTTGTTAAGGTCCCTTGGTTTCTTGTTGCTGACGGCCGACTGGTCGGGACTCGCATGGGCCGTAGGGGACACGTCCGTCCTGTGGACCGAGATGGGTGTTCTGGCATCCTTGTATCTCGCCGCTGACCTTTCATTCTTCGGGTGGCTGGCACTGGATGTGGTCTGCGCACCTAAGATGAAGCTGGGGTCGTTTCTCGTCCTTGCTGCTTTGCGGATGAAGCTTAAGAAGACTGAAAATGGGGGGTAGGCGACTTGCTTCTCCCTTTTGTATTTGGAGCCTTGTGAAATCCACCTTTCTTGGAGGTTGTAGAGTAGCTTCTCCAAGATGGGTCTCACTCCACGAGCTGAGTCTAGGACGTTGAGACCTATTAAGGAATGGTCTTTTCTTGCAAACTCCACCTCTTGCAGCAGGTCCCCGAGCTCTCGTAACTTCAAGTAGTCTTTACCTGTGATCTTGGGAAAGCTGTCGACTCTTTTGAAGAGCGAATCTTCGACTGCTTCGGGGCTACCGTAACACTCTTCTAGCCTTTCCCGTACTAGGTCAAGACCTACTTGAGGGTGGTTCGCGTTTGCCGTCCCGAGTCTCTTCGCGTGTTCCCTGGATTCTTTCCCCAGCCATTTGGATAACAGGCTGAGATCTCCCCTTGCTGAGAAGCCCAGTCTCTCAATTGCATCCTTGAACGTGAACTTCCACATTCGGCAGTTCTCAGGGCGGTCGTCAAAGTTGGTAAGTCCTGTTTGCACCAGGTCACGCCGGATCATGTACTTGGCTATGTCTGTCAGGCCTGAGGCATCGGCGTGTTGGTCCCGTTCTGAGGTAGTCGCTGGGAGGGTCTGTGCGGTCGCCTCTTCCTTGGTGTGGATGCGTGATGACTGCTGGTCAGTGTGAGGGGCTGTGTTTTCCCGTGTGGGTGTACCTGGATTGCGAGCCTGTTGTAGTGCATCTGTGTGCGCGCTGGCGTGTGGGTCACTGTTGCGGCTGTGGCTATCCCAGGTAGCGTGTACCCTTAAAGGAACGGCGTCTTCTCCACGTAAACCTAGCAAGTCTTCGGTGTCTGTGAAGTCACTCCCTTCGTGTTGAGATGGCGCGCTGGTGTTTACACTGAAGAGGTTCCTTACATAGTCTTCAGTGCGTTGGATTGGATCCTCTGAGGCTATCCGTCTGTACGGTTGCTCCCCGCCGTCCTGTCTCGCAGCTGCTTCTAAGACTTCGGCTGGGGCTATGGCGGCGGCGGCGTCCTCTTCTTGCTAAGAGCTTCTAGATCCGCGTCCAATTCTGCCTTTCTACGCGCAGCGGCGGCGTTCTGCTCCTCCTCTTCTATGCGCGCTCTTTCTGCCCTTACGGCTGCCTCTCTCCGACCATATTCGGCCCTGGCACGTGCGGCGGCTCGCGAATTGGTAGCGCTTGCTCTGGACGCGTTAGATTGCGCTGATCTTGCTGACCTTGACGAGTGCCTGGATGTGCTGGAACGCTGCGATGCGGTCTCCTGCAAAAGGCCTTTTCTCTTATTCTCAGCTTCCGTGATGGCGGTTTGCACGATGCCATCACGTTCTAGATCAATCGCCTTTTGCAGGTCGCGTTCTCGCATGCTGTCTTCCGTGTTAGTTCTTGTTAGATAGGTGAAATATGCCTGTGACAGTGCTTGGTAGCGCGAGTGATCTACCTTCAATTGAGTTATCGCCTGCTCGAGCTGTTGTACATAATTGCCAGCGCCGGCGACATTGCATATCCCAAGTGTGGTTGTTTCCCAGGCCAACTCTAGTTTAGCGCGGTGCGCTTCAATGTCAGTCTCATATTTTTCGCGGGCCTTTTGTGTGTGTGACTGTCCATTTAGGCCTTGCGTCTGCCTGCGTCTGATGCAGTTGCGCAGCGGTCTCTGTGTCTGAGTGGTCACTCTCCTGCGTGATGTCTGGTGAGGATCTGAGTTCTGCAATGATGCAGGTGTGTGTAGGCCTTTAGCCAATGCGTGTGGCGCGCGGTCTGTTACTTGCGTCAGCGATGGATGACTGTCTCAGATAGTGCCGGTAGGTGTCCTACAGCGGTAAGCGTAGGGGTAGCTGTACTTACAGGTGTCCGGTGGCTCTGACCCGTGTCCTGGCGGTGTGGCCCTTGGTGGCGCTGGCCGTGAGGACGTGCGCAGGGTTAGGTGAGATGGTAATCCCTCACTGTGAAGCTGTGCAGAGGGTGGACTCAAAGACAGAAAAGAGCAATCAAAGTTCTGTGTATAATGCACTTGTCTGACTCCAGTGCTGTAGCCTGGTGTAAAGACGTCTTGGCTCTGTGTGCAGTGAAAGCTGCTTGCTTGTACTGCTGAAGTGGTGAAAGCTGCTTGCTTGTACTGCTGCAGGCTGTGTGCAGTGTAAGCTGCTTGCTTGTGTCTAAGGGCTTGCCCCCGCTGCCTACTACAGCGTCATGGCCGCGCCCCCGTCACTCCTCCGCCACGCCCCCCCGGTCTCTCCTCCTGCAGTGAGCTGCAGACCAGGGAATCGGCTGAACGCGCCGCCAAAAGCGCGGGCGCGCGTTACAGCGGAGAGACCGGGGCCTTAGCCTTAAGGCTGTAAGCAGTGACTTCTATGCTGAATTCAAGGTATATAGAATCTGTTTTTACTGTGCTGGAACCACAGGGAAATATGCTGGATAATATATGGTCAGACAGCTTAACTAGTTTCCGTTTACCAGCACCACAAGTTCTATAAGTTTTCTTCACTTTATTGAAAAGCAGCAGATCACAGATATACTTGTACAGTAGATGGTGTAGTGAGAGAGAGTTTCTGCAATAATAGTGCTTGATAGTAAGGACAAAAAAAGTAAAAACGATGCTTCTTACCGGGAACTGAGGGCATAGGTCAGGCCTGCATAACTCGTAAAGCGAGAAGGGCCGAACTGCTCCAAGGAAAAAAAAATTGGGCCGCACGGGTAAAATCATCATCATCATCATCATCATCATCATCATCATCATCATCATCATCATCTCTCCTCCAACACCTCTCATCATCATCATCATCATCATCCTCATATCTCCCCCAGAACCCCTCACTATCAACCTTTGCGATACTCCCCATCTATCTCTCATACCCCCATCTGTCCCCCTCACCCACACACATAATACTCCCCCTCCACATCAAACACACAATACCCCCCTGCACACCACACACATCCCACCCCCCCTGCACCTCCAATGACCCCCCCTGCACCTCCAATGACCCCCCTTGCACCTCCAATGACCCCCCTGCACCTCCAATGACCCCCCCTGCACCTCACCTCACCCCCCTGCACCTCACCCTCCTGCACCTCACCCTCCTGCACCTCACTCCCCTGCACCTCACATCCCTGCACCTCACATCCCTGCACCTCACTCCCCTGCACCTCACTCCCCTGCACCTCACATCCCTGCACCTCACATCCCTGCACCTCACATCCCTGCACCTCACATCCCTGCACCTCACATCCCTGCACCTCACTCCCCTGCACCTCACTCTCCTGCACCTCACTCTCCTGCACCTCACATCCCTGCACCTCACTCCCCTGCACCTCACGTCCCTGCACCTCACGTCCCTGCACCTCACTCCCCTGCACCTCACTCCCCTGCACCTCACTCTCCTGCACCTCACTCTCCTGCACCTCACTCCCCTGCACCTCACTCTCCTGCACCTCACTCTCCTGCACCTCACTCCCCTGCACCTCAAATCCCTGCGCCTCACCTCCCGCCCCCACGGCACCTCACCTCCCCCTCCCAACGGCACCTCACGGTGGCAGAGCAGGCAGGACTCGCACACTCGTGCAGTCCTGACTCTGAGAGCAGGTTCGAGGAGATGGAGGGGTGAGCGGCTCGCGGCCAGGAGGGGGGGGAGAGAAGCGGCTCGCGGCCAGGAGGGGGGGGAGAGAAGCGGCTCGCGGCCAGAAGGGGGGGGAGAAGCGGCTCGCGGCCAGGAAGGGGGGGGGGGGAGAAGTGGCTCGCGGGAGAGGAGGGGGCAAGCTGGCTCACGAGGGGGGGGGGAGAAGTGGCTCACGGCCGGGGGGGGGGGGGAGAGCGGCTCGCGGGAGAGGAGGGGGCAAGCGGGCTCAGGAAGGAGGGGGACGGGGAAAGCCACCGCAGGCTGCACAATGAGTGGAGGCGGGCCGCATGCGGCCCGCAGGCCGCGTGTTGTGCAGGCCTGGCATAGGTAGT